>NC_134479.1:19483027-19715862 GCF_964194025.1 Convolutriloba macropyga | reverse complement strand
GTTCAAAAATTTAGTTAGCGTTCAAATATAGTGAAAACAGAAACAAAATCATGTCTGACTCTTAGGTGAGTTTTAGGAATTTTGCGTGCTAAGCGTTACGAATTTCTTACTAATTCTGCGATTACAATCAACCAATATCCGCAGGCTCAAATTAAAAACTTTACCCTTTTCTTCTTGGTCACATTGGGTTTATAATAGAGTTCCAAGTTATGATGATTAAATTTAGTTTAATCCTAACTTTTTTCGGTCTTAGTCACAATTGGTTCACTATTTTCCATCAGACAACTAGTGACAGTTTCTTCAATCTGTCTTGGTCGTCCTATCTGTCTGAGACCATGGCTATAATCGAACTCTGGAAACAAACTGACCTTAACTGGCATGAAATCAGCGTCAAATTGATTTAAAAATTTAGACATTTATAGTAATTAATCTTGCTAAGGCATAAATCTCATAATGAACATTCAATTGATATAATTTAGGTTAGCTGATATTAATTACTGGTCAGCAAAAATTCCTTTAGACTATTTTTCAGAAGAATTTGCGAAAGAATAATTGATGATTGTGCCTCTATGGGAACCAACAAGTCATACTAACAATAGTAGTGATGTGTCTTTCTGGGCAAACTACGGGGGGGGGACATAAGTGTCTTCCCGTGAACACTACGGGGGGGACACAAGTGTCTTCCTGGGCAAACTACAGGGTGGGACACTTTGAAAATTCTTTCTCCTTATTTCCCCTGCCATGCATGAAACTAATCTTAGGAAACCATTTTTCCCTCCACTTGCGTGACTGGTTTGCCGCTTTTGGGCTTGAAGCCATTTTAACTTACCACCGCTTTTTGCTTTGAAAGTTAATTCCGTCCATATGTCTGCGCCAGGGTACTTTAATCTTGTTTTGGTCTGGGCAAACTCCGGGGGGGGGACATAAGTGTCTTCCCGTGAACACTACAGGGGGGGACACAAGTGTCTTCCCGGTCAAACTACAGGGGGGGACACAAGTGTCTTCCCGGTCAAACTACAGGGGGGGACACTTAGATTTCTTCTTTGTTTTTCTCTGAGTCTTATGGAGGGGAGGGGGGACACTTGCATTTTAAAAAAAAATCAGTTTAAGTAAACCAACCAGGAAGAACTTTAAAAACCTTGAGGGAAAAAGAGCTGTTATGTAGACACAAACAAAAAAAAGTAATTATCATACCCTGCAAAAGTCACCTAATTTTCATTTGTCTATAATGCTTGCTCAAAAACAGCATGACAACAACCATCGCGACGGTAGATTTAAAAACCATTCATGAAATCTATAATTTAATAAAAACAGACTATCCAGAGCATAATGAAAGATTTCTTTACTTTTTGGCAACCTGCTTGCACTTGGACCCTGATGTTAACCTCGAAATAGCACTAAAAATGAGGCCTTATGGTGGGATCATTGGAATAGATAACTCTTCATTGGATACTTATTTGAAATCATTTAAAGTGCTTCGCTTACATGCAATTCTTCATGATGCCTCTGGATTTATTGCAGAGTATAGCCAAAAGGGTCCAGGATACTCTTACTTTTTGCCTTGTCCAATCACAAACGCTTACGTTGGTCACCTGACAGGTTTATTCTTCTGCATGTTCGTGAAAACTTTTAAACGTAACTTATTCAGTTTGCTGGAATGTTGAATCTGGAGATTGTTGTTATAGATTTTGAAGGTTTTCGACACAAAAAGAGTGGATTCATTATAAAAGAATTATCTATTTGTTCAAACAACTACTCAGACACGGTTCTTTTTCTTCCTCCAATTTCCTTTAACTCGCTGTCCTCGAGTGAGAGGAAATCGCATCAGTGGGTATCGAAGCATTTGCATGGTATTTCGTGGGACAGCGGCAGCTACCCCTACTGGTTTCTATCACAAATATTTATAGCAATCAAGATCCGTTTTCCTACTGCTAAATTCTACGCAAAGGGGAATGAGAAGACGGAGACACTGCAAAAACTCCTTCAAAAAGACGTCACAAATTTAGAAACATTGCTATGTCCAAAAATTGAAGAAATCTTCACTCCAGTAGAGCACTTGACTTGTTCACTTCATTCATCTATACTACCATTCAAACGAAAGAAAAAGCATTGCGCAAAGAGAAAGGCACAGGTGTACTTTTATTGGATAACACTACCAACTAATGAGTCGTCGTGTGGAGAAAGCAACTCCTTCAGTTCTTCAAGTGAATTTATCTCCAAATTTGACAGTATGCAGTTGCATTGCGAGTGATAACCAGTTGACAGTGACTTTTCTGAAAGAAGAAAAAATTGATTCTCGTGGACAAACTATACTGAGGAAGAAGCAAATACTTTGTAATACTGCTGAAATTGAAACACTAAAGAAATATCTTTCACTGCTGGAGTACTTTCAAATGTATCATGTCTTTACAAGAGAAAATGAAAAAACTGAAACTAACCCCTTTACCTACGCCCCAGTATCCAGTGCCAGTACCAGTACCCCTGGACGATGAGAGTCTCCCCGATGAAATCAAAGAGGTAGTCAGAGAAGGAAAGGTGGAGTCAATTGTCTACTATGGCAATGACTACGGATTCCAAGCGAACTATAAAGTAAAATATAAGAAGGAAGACAAAAACTCTGAATTTATTACATACGAATTTTTTATGGTTGATGAACTAACTAAACAATAAACTAACAGAATTTTTGAATTAAATTCATTTTTGAAAATCATTTGCTTTCAAAATGAGTCAATCAGGAGATCAATTAGATTGCGCTGGCAGTGGAGCAGGAATCACTGACTTGGTTTTTGATGATCAAAACCAAGAGAGACGGTCTTGGAGGTTTTGCAATTCTAGACTACCGCGCTCTGAGGTAGTTTATTTTACACAAGTTTCGATAATAGTTTTTCTTATTGTAGTTTCGCTGACCAAATTAGTTTTCTTCCACCTCGATTGTGAAGAATCAACATTTTGGTTTTCATTGCTATCGTGCACAGTTGGATACGCACTTCCAAATCCTAAGTTATGAATAAAATAATCTCAACGAGTGATCGTCTCTTCATGGCAGTCTGTGGTCCTTCAGGTTGTGGAAAGACCGAAATTATTTTTCAAATGCTTCTTAAGAATACGTTTTTCCCTAATTTCAAGTCAATATACTATTTCTATCAACATGATCAACCAAAATTTCAAACGATGGAGCGTAACTTGAACATTTATTTTACCAAATTCTCGGGATTTGAATTCATTTCACAGTTGGAAAACTGTTTGCTCGTCTTTGACGATTCTTGCGAGGAAATTTTCAATGACAAGGAGTTTTCAAAACTTGCAACAGCTGGACGCCACAAAAAAAATCAGTGTTATCTATGTTAAGCATAATTTGATTCAACAGAGTAAATGGTCTCGAACAATTGATCTCAACACAACACACATCATTTTGTTCAAATCTCCCAGAGATATACAGCAGATAAGTTATATTGGAAAACAACTCAATAACACAAACTTTTTAAAAGACAGCTATGATCTTGCAACAAAACAACCATTCGGACACTTATTGATTGATTTAGACCCAAAAACAACCGACTCACTACGTTATTGTTCAAATATTGTACCGCCGGGGCCAACAATTTTCTATCTGCCATCTTCCAAAGCTGTAATTACCCACCTCACAAATGAGAGAGAAAGAGATATGTATGCTGAGGCGAATACTCGAAATGCCGGAAAGCATGCTAAAAAAATTCATCAAAAAATCATCAAATAAATTTATAAAATTTCTCTGTGAATGCTTTCTCAATGTTATAAATGGAAACGTGCCCACAGATAAAAGTTTACTTGAAAACAACGAAACATCATTCCGACATTTTCTTTCCAAAGAGACAAGTTTGAGGAAAAAGCGTCAGCTATTGGTAAAAAATTTACATCTACTTCGAAGCATAAGTCTCTCTTGTTACCTTTACTTGAAGAAGTAGTAATGCATGCGGAAGAGTTTGTCTTGATACCGAAAAGAATGTTTGTGTCAAAACAACCGACTAGGACAGAAATTTTGGATAATCCCATTTATAAACAGAAAGCTGCTCAATTGTCACTCCTCCAACGAAACAACCCAACCGATTTTGAAAGCAAAGAGGCGACTGAACAGGAAACTAATAAAACTAATATCGTGAAAAAGCGCAAAAGAAGAAGAACAAGTAGTGTTGATTTAAAAAGTGAATTGGATGATGGAAGTGAAAGTTTACAGTCTTTCTTTAGTGATGATGGCGAAATTGAGCCCTCATTGAAAAAAAGACAATCAGACTTTGACTCTATAATGTCAGAAGTAGAATCAATGGAAGAAAACAAAATCCAAAGAGCGGAAATCATCCTAAACAAGATATTAAGTTCAGAAACAGTTTCCATTGAGGACCCGAGTGGTTTCCTTCATATTGAGGACAAACCTATGAGAGTTAAAATGTCAACTCTTTTGTACAATTTGCAACAGCCGACAAAGAAAATTGACCTAGCCGTGTACACAAATATTTTGCACGAACTCAAGATACCCCCGCAATTAGTATCCAACACTCATGCTAAAAAACTTCTCAAAGAAGTTTACAGCGATGAGGAGAAAGAAGAGGAAACGGAACAAATTCAAGGAGAATCAGAAAAACAACAAAGAAGCGAGCAGAGCAGTGGAAGTCAAAGTAAAGCCTCCGGATCAAAAACCGCAGAACCAAAAAATCAAACAAACAAAAAGACAGAGCAGGAGACGAAAGGAAAAAAATGGGCTAACTATTAAAGATGTGAAACTACTGGATAGACTCTATTCTAAAGGTCCAGCATCATTCGGAAGTTCAAAGCGATTAAAAGATTTCAGTAAACCGCCAATGACAAAAGTCAAAATTTATTTGGAAACAAAACCATCCTTCACAAAATATCGTGCACAGCGGTTGAATTTTCCGCGATTAAAAGTAATCGTCAACGATCTGAATGAAATCTGGTCTTTAGATTTAGCTCATGTTGATAAACTTGCAAAATACAATCGTGATGTTAAATATTTGCTCGTAGCAGTTGACTGCCTCTCGAGGTATCTACGTGTTGAACCGTTGAAAACCAAAAATGCAACAGAAACCGCAAAGGCCTTCCGAAACATGATCAAACACAAGCAACCACAAAAAGTTTGGGTGGATGATGGTACTGAGTTTTTGGGAGCTTTCAAAACACTCTGCAACAAACGAGGAATTCATTTGTATAGTACTTTCAGCGAAAAGAAGTCTGCGTTTGCAGAAAGAAACATCAGGTCACTTAAAAATATTATTTACCGATATTTGGAGGAAAAATGGACGTATTCTTATATTAACAATTTGGATCAATTCGTAAAAACTATCAACTCCCGTGTTAATCGTGTCACCAAACTTGCTCCTAACAAAGTTACCAAAAAAGATGTACCAAGACTTGTATCATTAACTGTGGAGACACGTCGCAGTCAAAAACCAAAACTTTACGTGGGTGATTTTGTTCGAATCGTTAAAAAGGAAAAAACTTTCCGAAAAGGATACAAGCAATCTTTCACTGACGAAGTTTTTGAAATTGCCGGTATTCCGACGCTTAATCCTCCTACATATTCTCTTATTGATTCTAATAAAGAAATTATCCAGGGCAAGTTTTACCAGCCAGAATTACAACTAGTACGAGAATCTCCAAATCAAAATGAGTAGTAACCGTTTTGAGGATGAGTTCACAGTACACGTTATATCATCCGCTTCGATGGACGTTTTCCAGGAAAACACGTTAGCAAATTTCAGAAATTTTTTTAATGATGAAATTAATCTCACAGGAGATTGGAGAGTGGCTCTGAGTGAAATCATTTTTCCAACAAAAATTGAACATATAGTTAATGGAGATTTGGTTGCGTTCAGTCTCAGGGGATATGAGGAATCACAAAATCGCGCAACTGGATCCAACGTCATTTCACGACCCTACAATGGAGAAAAATTAGCGTTTATGGCTGGCACTTATGATACAGTTGCTCAACTTTTAGCAACTATCAAGAGAACAGTTGGACTGCCTAACTTCTCTTTCCGAGAAATCAAAAGCAGTGGGAAATACGAAATGATTTTTGGTAAATACGAGGGAATTACCTTTCCAAGTGAAGAAATACCCAGTATAATTGGCTTTAAAGGTATTCCAGATGGTTACGGAATTCATATTGGATACAAAATGATTCCCACACCAGCGAACCGATTAATGAAAAATGATGATTCGAAAGCCTATTATGGTGATTTTCCAGCAGACCTTTGCGCTGGAAAGCATTTAATTTTTATTTACACAAACATTATTAAGTATCAGTATGTGGGTGATGCGAAAGCACCATTGTTAAGAGTCATTGATTCAAAACAGCGTTTGAAAAACGGTAGCGTTTGTGAGTTGGAGCCCACTCACCGGATAGTTCTCACAAATTTAAACTACAAAAAAATACTTTCGAACACCATTCAATCAATATCAATTGAGCTACGAACTGAAACGGGACAGTTAGTTCCCTTTTCGGGGACTGGTAAAGTTATTTTAACACTACAATTTAAAAAATTTGGTGATTAAATGGATTCCTACTACGCAAACCAAGCATCATCATTGCCTCACTTTTCCGGTCACTATAGACAAAGAGGTAGTGGTTTTGGAGCATCAGCTAGCGGTATTGGACGTGTTGCACTGCCACTTGCTCGGAAGTTTGTTCTGCCAGCAGCTAAACGCATCGGAAAAGAACTGTTGCTACAAGGCGTCCCTGAGTTGATGGATGTTATCGGTAAAAGGAAATCACCAAAGCAAGCTCTAAAGAACACCATATCAAACACAGTAAAAAAACAAACAGGTGGATCTTTAGCCCTCCGAATGCGACGAACGAGAAGAATTAGAAGGAATTCAAAACGCTTACGCGCTGGACCAAGGAAAACAACCAAACGCAAAACCACCATTTCACGAAAAAGAGTACCCAAAAAAGTCGGTCGGACTTCTTCGCCAAAGTAAAAGATGATCGGTAATATGTTACCAGCCGAAGCAACGCATAGTTCGTTGGATTTATTCGAGAAACCAGCTCTCCTTGTTACATTTGATGGAAGTTTTTGTCAGAAATTGGGACCGGTTTACAGCCCTAATGGACCAATGCTAGAGTTTGAAGTTGCAGGAGACCGCAACAATTTCATTGATCTCCAAAAAATTTTTCTTGAAATCAAGTGCAAGATTGTACAGTCTTCTGATGCCGATTTGAAATATTACAACACTGCTGCTGCAGATGTGACTAAAACAGACGCGCCATACTTTTGCAACAATGTCCTACATTCACTTTTTTCTGATTGTACAGTATCTGCTAACGGTTTGAAAATTTCAAGTGCCAATGGTAACTATGCCCACAAAAGTTTCATCGAAACCGAGTTTTCTCACAATAAAGATGCCAAAAGCACGTGGTTGGCATGTCAAGGCTATTCTTATGAAGCAAACCCCGGGGGAATTGCAGCATCCGAAATCACCAAACGAAAAACTTTAGTCAGAGCATCTGCTGAGTGTACATTTTACGGAAAGGTGGCGGTTGACTTCTTTACCTGTGATCGACATCTTCTCAGTGGTGTAACACTCCAAATCTCTTTGCGGCGATCAATTGACGATTTTTCTTTAATTTCAGATGACGCTGCAAAATCCTACAAAATAAAAATTACAGAAGCTAACTTATATGTACGGAAAATGACGCTGAACGATGATGTTGTGTCAGCAATAGAAAAGACCCTGCTGTCCAGTCCAGCATCCTATCCTTACCTAGAAACGATTACTAAAACTTTTCTGGCTTCTGCCGGTTTGCAGAGCTGGAAGCAAGAAGATGTTTTTGGCAGAGAACCCATTAGAAGACTCGCCATTTGCTTAAACACGAACGAAGCTTTCCTCGGAAGCAAGCTGCTTAACCCATTTCACTATAGAAAATTCAATTTGGAACAAATTTGCATTTACCGTAATGGTCTTCCCGTTGCTGATAGTCCTATTTCAACTGATGATTCAAAACGTGTTTACTTTAACACTATGTCAGATCTAGCCTATATCGACAATGGACATGGAATCAGTCTAGAAGACTACCCAAATCATTTTATTATGGTTTTCGATCTGACGAGTACTCAGCAGGCGTCTCACGATTTTATTCACCCTGAACTTACAAATTGTTCTATATCAATTGACCTAAAGTTTTCTGCTGCCTTAGCTCATAATGTAGAAATATTCATTATTGGGGAAAAAGCAAGTACCATTTATATTGATTCGGCAAGGAAAGTTTCAAAGAATCATATTTTAACAAACTAATGGACGAAGACAACTTGAACTCTCTAATTCAGAGATGTTCGGAACTCAAATACAAATTTTGTGGAGTTTATGCGGCTGATAATTTTCCAACCAACTTAACCGACAACAGCTTCATTATAGTCAATATTTCAAC
Source organism: Convolutriloba macropyga (assembly GCF_964194025.1). NCBI lineage: Eukaryota > Metazoa > Xenacoelomorpha > Acoela > Convolutidae > Convolutriloba > Convolutriloba macropyga. Next base: position 19,707,443 of record NC_134479.1, on the reverse strand, counting down.
GTCTGCATCAATTGGAACCCATTGGATTCTTCTCTGCCAAAAAGATCAAAAAATTATTTTTGCAGATCCCTTAGGCCAAACTCTATCGTCATACAAACACTTGCAGAGCAGAATAGTCTCAAACTTTAATGTTAATACCGTATATGAATTACTGAGAAACCAACCTATACAGAAACAAAACTCAATTTTGTGTGGCTTATTTTGTATTTATATTGCTCATATTATTTTCAGTGGACAAAAACTTGTAAAAATGAGTGATATTGATTTGCTTCGTTTTGCGCTTCATATGATGTTCTAACATTACTAACCTATATTGAAAATAAATTTTTTTTCAAAATTTAATTTTTTCTTCATAAAGGAAACGAACACACAGAACATCAGAATCAATTTCCAACTTTCCATATCCACTAATAAAAATATCCATTACTTGACAAAAAGCACCAACATGCGGTCCAGAGAGAATCGATTGAAATCTTTTCAGAGTTTCAGTTGTTAGTTGATCAGTTTGAATTGGTTGATTTTTTTGCTTCGATGCATTTAATTCCAAACTTTTGTGTCCAGCTACGTTTCGGTATAAGCAGTCAGGTTGTTGAATTTTGTTTGTGACGTTTTTCGTAAAAATTGGCAATCGCTTTTGAATGGAAGCAGTAGTGTCTGCTTTTGAGAATCCGTTGAAATTGCTTTTGTTGTACTCCACTGCCAGCAAGAGTTTGTGAAAAACATCTCCCTTTGCCTCCAGTGTATCCGAAGACGAGAACAGATACTTGAAAGTTGTAAAAAGACACGGAACTGAACACGGTTTTGTTTGTTTGAGAAAGTCTGCTGAGAACTCCGACACGTCGATAAGAACATGGTAATGATTAGTAGGGTTGTAATCACAGTGGACACTCTCAAAATGCATGCAAAAGGCAAAGTTCTTGAGAGAAGAAAAATTAGGTTTTTCTTCCGATATGAAATATTTAAAGTTTTTCTGAAACTGCTTGAAGAAACCCGGAGAACGCTCATACATCGCTTCCACCATTTTCTAATATATTATAATTAGTCTGAATTGTCGTGCTCGTAATCTTTTTTAGTTTTACGTCTTTTCGCTGCTGGAGCTTTGTTAGCTTGATCGTTTTCAGTAGCTGTACCTACAGCAGCAGACCGTATTTTTGCTGACCTTTTTGACAAAAGCTCAAACTCATCTAAAGTTAGAGTAATTCGTTGTTGAAGTTCATATTCCTTGTCAACTTTTTTAAATAGCTTGAGAAATACATAGGAACCCGTATTTCATAAGACTTCACTGTTGCGCGTATCAATCTTTTCTCTGTTCTAGAGATTTCAAAATACACGTCTCCAAACTCTGCGTCCTTATCAGCAGTAAATGGCATTTTCAAGAATAGTGTACTTAAAATGTGTCAAACTACCTGTTTTGAAAGAATTTTCGGAAATGATTTTTATTTACAAGTACTTTTAACACACAAAACACAAACAACACTTCAAATGCTTACTACTTACTACTGCTCTTGGTTAACATTTAAGCTTCTGATTTGAATTTGAATGTAAGTCTAGGTTATAAAACTTGGCAATTTTGTCAAAATGTAAGACAAAACTCGTGACCCTCACTTAAACTGTTTTATTGCGTTGGTAATAAAATTTATATTTCGATAATATTACTCAACATAGAGCAGGAACTAGTACAATTTAATGGAAAACAAATTTGACCTCTGGGTGTGTCGATAGATAAGAAAGAACTCACAATTACACAGCAAGCGTTTGATAGAAGGCTTTAGGCCTTTGATATAACACAGTCTATACTAAACAAAACTGGTTGTAAACTTCTTGCTATTGCATACATTATAAACGTTAGTATACATATCAACATAATAAAACTGAAAACTATTGTGTTTAAGTCTGTGTAGATAAGACTTTCTTATACACTTTGCAACTAGTTACAAAAACATAAAACTATAACACAGACAAGTTCATGTAGAGTAAACATTCACAATTGCAGTTACAACCCTTGGCCTGGGTGTGTTAAGTATTTAACAAATTTCACACACAAGTGTTGCTAATGTTGGTATTTGCCGGATTTTATTTATTCATTTTAAATTCAAGGCTATAGTTGTTCAGTTCTGCTCCATTTTAAAGAGAACAAACTGTAAAAGTTCTTTACAAATAATGTCTTACCACATTCTTTGCGAGTCTGAAGATTCTTGGGAGCGCAGTATTGTGTATCACACTCAATACGAAAACTACATAGTTTTTATACAGCAGAAAAAAATAGCGAAAAAGGCTGTTGGAGATCAGTTGAACATTGCATCATACCAAAAATGTTCGTGAATTTTGTTGCAACACTACCAGATAAATACGTATCTACAGAAGACAATGGCACGAAAACTGTGCTAACAGCTGGAGGATACAGTGTTCCTCGGAAAATGCCCTTACTTTTCCCCTATGACATTGAGACACTTTCTCCAGACACAAAGAGACTTTTGTACCGATACGATTGTGACTGTGTGCCTATTTTTGAGAATCAACTCGGCCAATTCCAGGCAATTGAAGAACTGGCTCAACTTTGGGGAATTCAACCTTCGCCAACTTCACCAGCTACTTCACCAATTGGATCACCGGCAACGAACGACCCAAGCCCCATTGTTACGCCGGAAACAACAGATACAAAACGAAAAACAGTCATCGCTTCAATCATGGACAAAATGTCTTGGAATATGGGGTCAACCGAGCAGTTCGAACCGAATTTCGATAGTTCTCTTCTTTCAGAGACAACTTTTGTGACACCAACGCAGAGTGCAGAGAATGCTACAGTATCCTTCGAAACGTACAGAACCTCAAACAACACAACACCATTGAATTCAGAGACTCCCAAAGTATGCAATGCTCCACAGAAAAAACGTGCCAATCGAACACCTCTTATAGATATATTTGAGGACTAAACTAAACTCGGAAAACTTAAACTTTTTGAAACTGTCACCATTTCTATGAATCTGTAAATAAATAAATTGTGTGTTTTAATAATATTTTTTTGGTGTGAAAATGTAAAAAAATATCAATTTGCATTTCTAATTTTATTTGAACATCATAATATCTCTTTTTTTGTTTAGAGAATAAAACGGGAAAGAGAAGGCAGAATCAAAAAGTATTCCGTCAAATTGTTAGTTAGTGAACGTTGGAAGAAAATCTCATATGTTATAACATAAAAACACAGCAAGCAAGCAAAGTTCTGTTTAAAACACATATTGAAGAATGAAAGACTTTGAAACAGTAAAAAGTCAATTTTCATATATAGGAATTCTGTAAAAGTGCAAAAAATCTCACTATTTAAGTAGTTATAATAAACTTTTTATTTTATCCACCATATAGTAAAAAAAACGGTTTTTAAATATTAAAAAAGTCAATATTCATATGTAGGAATTCTGTAAAAGTGCAAAAATCTCACTACATAAGTTGTTACAAAAAACTTTTATTTTACTAATCATAGGGTAAAAAAAGGTTTTTAAATGGTAAAAAGTCAATTTTCATATGTAGGAATTCTGTAAAAGTGCAAAAATCTCACTACTTAAGTTGTTACAAAAAACTTTTATTTTATTAACCATAGGGTAAAAAAAGGTTTTTAAATGGTAAAAAGTCAATTTTCATATGTAGGAATTCTGTAAAAGTGCAAAAATCTCACTACTTAAGTTGTTACAAAAAAACTTTTATTTCACTAACCATAGGGTAAAAAAAAGGTTTTTAAATGGTTAAAAGTCAATTTTCATATGTAGGAATTCTGTAAAAGTGCAAAAATCTCACTACTTAAGTAGTTACAAAAAACTTTTATTTTACTAACCATAGGGTAAAAAAAACTTTTTAAATGGTAAAAAGTCAATTTTCATATGTAGGAATTCTGTAAAAGAGCAAAAATCTCACTACATATGTTGTTACAAAAAACTTTTATTTTACTAACCATAGGATAAAAAAAGGTTTTTAAATGGTAAAAAGACAATTTTCATATGTAGGAATTCTGTAAAAGTGCAAAAATCTCACTACATAAGTTGTTACAAAAAACTTTTATCTTACTAACCATAGGGTAAAAAAAGGTTTTTAAATGGTAAAAAGTCAATTTTCATATGTAGGAATTCTGTAAAAGTGCAAAAATCTCACTACTTAAGTTGTTACAAAAAATTTTTATTTTACTAACCATAGGGTAAAAAAAGGTTTTTAAATGGTAAAAAGTCAATTTTCATATGTAGGAATTCTGTAAAAGTGCAAAAATCTCACTACATAAGTTGTTACAAAAAACTTTTATCTTACTAATCATAGGGTAAAAAAAGGTTTTTAAAAGGTAAAAAGTCAATTTTCATATGTAGGAACTCTGTAAAACTGCAAAACTCTCATAACATAAGTTGTTACAAAAAACTTTTATTTTATTCATCATATAGTAGAAAAAGGTTTTTAAGCACTAAAGAAGTTCATTTTCTGTAAATAGAATGCATTTAGTTATTCCACAACCACATTTATGGTTTTCACCAAATGACATTTGGTAAATGTGTTATCAGTACTAGTGGTAAATATCAAATCATTAATTTCAATTGCTTTCGACCTATCTTTGTCTTATACATAGCTACAATTTACTTTTGCACAATGATAAGATAGAGTGTCTTTCATGGAATTACTTTATGTTCACATGAAACACGCTGATAATAGCAGTTTAGAACAATTTTAGTCAATGGTATAAGAATACTGCCAAGTATTCCAGAAACATAAAAGTGAAAACTGATAATAAGGTTGAAAATAGAACGGAATTTCGATACAACCCTCGAAGAGAAGAGAAAGTCTAAAACAACTTTTGTAGAAGAGTATTTTGAACACTTGAACTGTTTCCCGACAGAAAAGAGTATATTGTAAGTATACTGCGTTAGCTATGTTTCAGTTGTGGTAGATAACAGATATAACTAAAATTACACAATAAACTTTTACCTTGCATGGTAATAATGGAAATGAGTAGTTCTGAAACATGAACACACCGCTTATTGGTCAAAAGTTAACATGGGATAAAGTTGACCTACACTCCTACCAAGATTTGCGTTCCAAACCTGACAAATGGTGTCAAAGTGCAAGCAAACCCTTATAGGGAAATTTTTCTCGTGTAGAACACAACTTTCAACCAACTAACACTCCCTCTAATTGTACCAGTTAACTGTTGTTACAATTTGACTTCATTTGCTCAGTCGTTTTCTCAGTGAAGCAGTCAGTTGAATTTTCGAAAGAAAAAAATTGAAAAACTCAAAAATGACCCAACCGTGTGAAATTTGCTCAAAGGAACTGGCCGACAAAAGAAGTCTTCGAAGACACAAACAGCGCGTTCATGGAGTTCAACCGGAATTCCCAGCCTTGGAGTGTAGCACTTGTGGTTTTGAGACTCACAACATTCTGATAATGAACCAACACACCCGACGGGAGCACGGTGGAGAAGTCCAAAATCAGTGTGCCTACTGCACTCTGGTTTTCAATAACCAGAGTAACTTCCATCAACATCTGAAGAATGCTCACGGATTGCCTGTTTGGAACAGAGGCCAAAGCAATAATCAAGCAGTACCAGTACAGTCGGCAATTCGAGGTGCTCTGGAGATCTACGAGATTGAAGGTAATGATCACACTGACGTTTTGTCTTTCATGAACTCATCGAGGTATCACATCAATGAACTTATACGTCAAAAGACCCTCGAAGGTCCTCAGAAAGTTCAACTTTCTCTAAGCATTACACTCACTAAGGGGATTAATGAAGAAGAAAAACACGTAACCATTTACGCTAACGCTGAAATGCAAATTGTGTACACGGATGCCCTCTCCGAAGAGCAGTTCTTTGAGTCCGTGCAGCATATTGTCAACGTGGTTTCAATGTATGCCACAAGTGGAAGTGGTTGGATTATTGAAAAGGTAGAAAAACTCGAAATTCGATTTGCAAAATTCAACCCTATTCGGGGATCAACCTATATAGCACTTCCAACTGAACTTAGCGCTCTAAAATGTCTGCTCAATATCCGAAACTTTAACGATCCAAACTGTTTCTTGTATTGTTTCACGGCTGCCTACCATTTGCAGGGGAAAGGTTGCCCCCTCACGCAACCTGGGGATCGGTACAGGAAAAAAACAAACCCCGCAACAAACGCTCGCTCAAACCCTTTAACTCATCAAGCAGTAGGAGATTTCCCGATGCCGATGCCAATTGACAAAATAAGCGCGTTTGAAAGATGTAATGAAGTAGAAGTGAACGTTTTTCGATACGAAAAGAAAAGTTTGTATCCTCTCCGAATTTCAAAGCACAACTCTGATTTTGTCGTTGATCTCCTACTGATAACTGATGGTGAACGTTATCACTACGTGCTGATAACGGACCTGGTAAACTTAGTTCGAAAAGTGCAAGGGCGACAGATTGATGCACGCGCAAAAATCTGTCGCAACTGTTTTCATGTTTGCTCGAACAACGAAACGCTTCAAAAACACGAAAAACTTTGCTATCACTTCGAAACTTGGCAAGTTCTGCTACCTGAGCCAGACAGCAACAGTCTCGCTTTCAAAAAATTTCAAGCAAAAACAGCTCTTCCACTGGTTGTCTATTTTGACCTAGAGTCAATCATTGTTCCGGTATCATCAGTTGAACAAAACCCACAGACTTCAGGGACTCGTGTGTTGGACAAACACATTCCGAGTGGTTACTGTTATGTAGCCATTTCACATGGAAGTCCAAATTTGGAGTTCTTCCATCTGTACAGAGGTGAAGATTGCATGCAAGTCTTTGTGAAGCAAATGGAGACACTGGCAAAAGATATCTACGAGAAAAAGCAAAAACACAGGTACTTCACAGGAGCAGTTGGACAAGCAAAAGAGCTTGCGACTCACTGTTGGATATGCGAAACTAGTTTTTCTGCGGACAACGAAAAAGTCTTGGATCACTGCCATTTCTCAAATCAGTTTCTTGGCTGGGCTCACTCAAAGTGTAACCTACAGCGCAGAACACAGAGCTTCGTCCCCATAATCGCACACAACTTGTCAGGATATGACTTGCATCATGTTGTAAAGAGTCTACATCACTGCAACCCTAACAATAAATTTTCAATAATACCTCAAACTGATGAGAATTATATCAGTTTTAGCTTTAAAGTTTGGATCAAAGATATTGTGAACAAAAATCAAAACGTCATACCCATATACGAAGAACTTCGCTTTATCGATTCTCTTCGCTTCATGCAATCGTCTTTAGATAAACTAGTTCAGTCTTTGCCTGAAGACAGTTTCGATATACTCGATAACCATTTTGAATACTGTGACCAAAATGATGTGAAACCACTGCACGGTAAAGGATTCTACCCCTACTCCTACATGGACACCTTCAGAAAATTCAATCTAAAAAAATTGCCGCCTAAGAAGTGCTGGGTCGACAAACTCAAATCAGGAAAAGTGACAATAACCGAAGCTGACTACGAAAAAGCAAAGCTGATCTTCGAAAAATTTGATTGTAGAAACATGGGTGAATATCACGATCTGTACTTGACAGTCGACACCCTACAGCTCGCCTGCTGGTTTGAGCGGCTACGAGCAGTCTGTCTGGACTCGTACAGCTTGGACTGTGCTCAATATCTATCAGCACCACACTTAGCGGGCGATGCCTTTCTGAAGATATGTCAACCCGACCTGGAACTTCACACAGATCGCAACCATCTTGATATAGCAGAAGAATTGTTGCGAGGGGGTATGTCCTCGGTATACACAAAAAGACTGTTCACGCCAAACAACAAATATCTGGAATGTTTTGATGACACGCAAAAATCAACATATGGTCTCACCATAGATGCTAATAACCTCTATGGTGGGATCATGAAGGATTTCTGCTTGCCACTCAATTCCTTCCAGACGGACACAGAAGTGACGATTGAACAAATTTTGCAAACTCCAGACGACGCTGAATTTGGATATATCGTCTGCGTCGACTTGGACTACCCCGACTCAATTCACGATGCTCACCAAGATTTTCCAATGGCACCCACCCGAGAACCTGTAGACAGCATGTGGTTGAGTTGTTACCAGTTGGACCTTTTGGAAGAATATCATCTCCCAAAAGTTTCAAAGTGCAACAAACTGCTTCAAACACTCTATGATAAGAAGGATTATACACTACACTATGTAACGTTGAAGATTTATGAACGAAACGGCCTTAAAGTTTCAAAACTGCACAAGGTGCTCAAGTTCAGACAATCAAAGTGGATGGCAAAGTATATCGAACTGAACACAAGATTGCGGCAAGCAGCAACCAGCAAAATTGCTGAAAACTTCTTCAAACTCACGAACAACTCTGCTTTTGGAAAGTGTTGTGAAAGCATGCGAAATCGAGTTAACGCTTTCCTGGTCCGAGATGAACGAGCTCTCCTCAACCACACAGATAAGTTTAACATGAAATCCTTTAAAATTTTTGATGAAAACATGGCAGTCGTGACTACAAGAAAAACGAAAATAAACTGGGTGAAACCTACAATAGTTGGTGCTTCAATTCTGGATCTTTCAAAAGCATTCATGTTCCGATTTCACTACGAGAATATGAAACAGTGGTTTAAGTGTGAACTTTTATACTCTGATACGGACTCACTTACCTATGCTGTTGATTGTGATGACTTGTATGAGGAGCTAGCACGAGCAGAAGTCAACACAGAATTCGATTTCTCCAACTACCCTTCTGATAACGCATTGTACAACACAGAAAATCACATGGTAACTCTCAAATTCAAAGACGAACTGGCAGGGGTGGTAATGGAAGAGTTCTGTGGCTTGAAACCCAAAATGTATTCAATACAAACGAAGGGTATGTGTAACATTATATTTTATTAAAACAAATTCCAGTTTTGAAACTAACCAAATTCATGGAAGCGTCGTTTTAATATAACAGGAAAATTGAAACCTAGATTAGGAAAGCACATAGATTAAAATAGAAAATGGATTGATTGTAATGTTCTTTCAGACTGTCAGAAGAAAAGTGCAAAAGGAATAACACATGAGGGGCAAAAGCAACTAAAGCACGAGGTCTTCAAGAGAGTATTGAACAGCGGGGAAATTGTCCGCGTCAAAAATGTGACCACCAAATCAGAGAAACATGAGTTGATGACACTGGAACAAAACAGAGTCGCGCTTTCGGCCTACTGTGACAAGCGGTTTTACCTTGACCCAATAAACTCCCTACCATTTGGACATAAAAATATTAGAGAATCTGCATTTCACAATGTTATATTAAATGATTGGGATTGGGAGTCAGAAAACGAAAGCGACTTGGATTCAATTTCACAACCAACCCCGGAAAATGTGATATCTGAAAACAATAGTTTTTCTCCCCCCGATCCAGGATTCAATCAGCCCGATTATTCAGAAAGTGAGCTTGATCAAGATATTGTTGACTGGAATGAGCCCTACGCAATTTCCCCGCCAGCCCTTGACAATTCTTTTCTAGAATTGGAAGCAGTTGAAAGCGAAGCAAGCATTAATAGTGATATGTCTGATTTATCTTCAAGTAATAGTCTTATAATAGAACCAACACCAAAACGCAGACGTCAAGTATTATACAATTCAAGCAGTGAAGATAACTGATAACTTACATTTAGTTGTAGTTGAAGTGCATGGATAAATTATAAAAAGCATTCATATAAACTAAATACAAATTAATGTAAAAATTGAAACTTTATTATAAAAAGAAGACAAATAAAAGGTTTCTCTAACGCCGTTTTATCGGAATTCCACGACGACTAAGAATAATTTCCATGGGGGAATGACTTTTAACATGGTTAGTCAAACCATTTTGCTGGGTAAAAACTTTGAAACAAATTTTACACCTTAAAACAGGGTTTTGGATAATTAAAGGGGGCGCAATAACTGCTGAATTTTCACACTGGTGGTATCGTGTGTCAATTAAACGCCAAATTTTCTGATTGCAGTTTTAACATTGATATCTAAAATTGTTGGGGTGTATTTCTTCAAAATGAGTAAAAAGATCTTTAGAATTTAAAAATTTGGAGCGACACAGAAAGCAGTCCAACAAGCAACGTTTTCGCCTTGGTGGCATTTGGAATTCGTATTCTGGTATTGGGTGTGTAGGTTCTGTATAACTGTGGGTAAAATGTTGAAAAGGGCCTAGACCAAAACAAGATTAAAGTACCCTGGCGCAGACATATGACGAATTAACTTTCAAAGCAAAAGCGGTGGTAGTTAAAATGGCTTCAAGCCCAAAGCGGCAAACCAGTCACGCAAGTGGAGGGAAAATGGTTTCCTAAGATTAGTTTCATGCATGGCAGGGGAAATAAGGAGAAAGAATTTCAAAGTGTCCCACCCTGTAGTTTGCCCAGGAAGACACTTGTGTCCCCCCCGTAGTGTTCACGGGAAGACACTTATGTCCCCCCCGTAGTTTGCCCAGAAAGACACATCACTACTAACAATCGTTTGGGTTCTGATACGAATTTTTATATTGTCTCTCTATTTAGAAACTACATAACGTTTTGTCTTGCCCTTATTCTCCGCAGCAATGGCTTTAGTCAAACTAAGTTTATAAAATAAGGAAATTGAAAAAAAGGTAGGCGAAAATCCCTAAACGTGTTAGAATGGGGATTGGGCTGAAAAGTTGCCAACTATTTCAACACAAAGACTCTTGAGTTTCCTTTGATTTCAGAAAAAACTTATCTGACGAACTGTATTATTATGGCGATAAATAATGGTCAAAAAAACTTCATTCTAAATCTAACTGCGTCTTAGAGCTGTGTACACTTTTCAAACAGATCCGCCGTATCTTTTCCGTTTGTGTCCCCGGTGCATTAAGCACCCACATTTACAAAATACGTGACGTTACAAAATGAATCATTGGCACGCGCGTCTAGGGGTGGCAAAGCTGATGCAACGCCTAGACGGAGGGGACAAGAACGGAAAAAATAAGCTAATTGTTGCAATATACGGATAAGCAATATAAAAATAAGCTAATTGTTGTCAGAGAAGAAAGAGGACAAGATGAACACCGATGATAGCATAGACGAGTTACAATTAACAAATATTTTTCAGAGTGTGACCGGGCAGGACCTACTTCTTAAACTTAGGAGTGTTCTGGGTCCTGAGAAGCTATTAGACACTCCGTATGAGGAAATCAGAATATGGATAAAAATTATATTTCTCCTACAGAGAGCATAGTTACGGAAGATAATGACAAAACTCCGTCCGCAATACAAGCTGTAGGGGAATAAGGCGACGAATTACTAGCACGTCTCAGAAAGGCAGCCCGCTACCGTTACAATTAAAACTTCAAACCAGTAACCAATGCTGACGAATCTGAGGGACACTGAAGCAAAACCTAGAAAAAAAGAGGGTGTTGGAAAAATTATCAATTTATGTTGCTAAAATGACAAAGAGCTAATAATTCAGAAATTGAACAGGCTCTAAATTACATAATGATCCTCTCAATGTAAAAAAAGATGCTCAGTAGAATTTCAAAAACATCATTTGAAAACCAAAAAAGTCACTGTTAACAGAAACAACAATCTGTTGATAGTGTAGCGCTTCTCAAGAGGTGAGTCAATTCTTGAAAATGTGTTGAAAAAATCCTGACCAAACTCCGGTAAGTAGAATAGACAAAAAATTGTGAAGAAGAACATAGTTCTTCAGTAAAGGAATCCACTGAACTGGAGATGAGAGTGTTTTACACAAAAGACGAAATCTATAGCTTTTCTACGACATGAGAGTTTATATCAAAAAGTAACGGCAAAATTGGGATGCTTGTAAATGGAGGTGCGGATAACATTATGATATTATCTAAAATATATATTGAGATTTTCAGGTCTCGAGTTTTACGGTGGTCTTCGATAGACACCACTGGGGTCACTTACGTATAACGCTGTGAGTAACGAAAGCAGGAACTAACAAAACAGTTCGCAGTTTTGAAATCTGATAAAAAAATTTAACTAATTGAACGTGAATTTCCTTGCAACCATGGTGAGAAGAGCCTCACAACCGATCAGTTGCCTGCTGCCAGGGGTTACGAAGCTCATGTAAACTGGACACCTGTTTCTTTGGAACAGTTCACAGAGTTACTCGAACAAGACAATCTCAAACCTGCGCAGCCGCAAGAAAAAACTAATGCATCATGATTTGTGAGTCAGAAAAAGAAGAGTGGGGAACCAAAGCTTTATAAGACTTGCAAACGCAAATCAACGGCAGGGTCCTGGCTAGGGACTTCCCATATGAGATATGAAGTCGATCCACAATGATTCACGTGTGGCATCCTGATTTCGCAAAATTTGCCTCTCAGACCCCTGTTATCAAATTGAACTTCAAAAGGCAATTGAAATATAAACAATTCATAGATCTCCAGAAATTTTTAGGTTGGGCCGATTTAATGTACCTCAAAGTTCGGAAAACTTATCTTCGTTCTCCCAAAATTGCATTGAATGAACGCCCAAATGAGTCAAGTGTGTTGGAGTCTTTCAAGAGAATGTATTAGTCACTAAAAATATCAATGAGCAGTTGGACAACAAAATTGATTGTAGTCAAGATTCCACTACATGGAAAAAATCTTACGTTTAATGCTAACAAAATGTAACTGAAATCAAGAGAACAGCGGTAGTTTTTCGATACCCTATTTTTTATTAGGCGGAACAGCACAAGGTCTTAAACATGTCAAGAAATTGATTAAGGCAAAAACCAACAAATTACAACAAATACTTTGAATCATTTGTTGCTCTAGAGATATTACTTGGAAGAGTGATTTTGACACAAAAATGCTTCTTCTGAAAGACTTGAGAAACATCGATTTCTTGAGGGCCAAAATGCAACAAAAACTTTTCGAAAAAAAAGAAAAACGATTTATCTGCTAACCAAACTCTGCAAGCCTACAGTTTGCAAAAGAATACCATCGTTATTTCTAACGCCTTGAAATATAAATTAATGAGGTTATGTCGCAAAGAGGATATTCAGTAAAAAGTCTCAAAGAATTTGTCCCCAGTGGAGCACAACTAAGCATATAAAGAGTGTGAAGCACTGGTAACGGTCATCAGGTCACAGAAATAAGCGATGTCTTCTTGTAAGACCATTTAACCTACAGAGAGCCTGGAAATCACTCAAATATCTCTTTGCAATAGACGAGAGGATACCGAAAACAGCGTAAGCTAGAAATACAAGACAAACCAGAGATTAAATTGCTTCGACTTTCAGTAGAATTACCCACTTTGAGAGCAGACACGCCACGCAGGAGATTTGTGAAGAGAAGATTACGAAAAAGACTAATCTGATAGCGGTTGAGTTTGCTTCATAGCCAAAAATATTTATTTTGCTCAGAGTGGTTTGGCAACACATGTGGTAAACAGAACGGTACTTGAATCAAACAGACTAATTCATAATATAATGGAAAAATTCAAAACTTTCTAATGCAAACAATGTTTAGAACTAAAAAAAGGATTCGAATAGCAAAAATGCATAGACATTAACGAATGGAATCATCATTATTTTTTGAGGTTTTGTGCCATTTAACCACCCAAAATCAGATAGTTGATTTTGTGTATAGAAAGTGAGATGATTGCAAGTAAAATGGAACATCTGAAAATCAGTCAAAAAGGTAGTTTGGTGGCCGGGCACTACAAAATAGGTTCAACATTTAGTCAATGTAAGACGCTTGTAAAGGTAAGCCATACAAACTGAACAAACGAGAACGGGAAAAACAGACTCTACTTGGTCATAGTCCGACGCCTGAAACTAATACATGTGGACTGATGTTATGATAGGAAAGAGGTCAAAATTTTAGCAATTGATGAATCGGATGCAGGATGAACATAAATTTTCTCCGTGGGAGTGATAGCTCAAATTTTATCTAAGTCAAACCTTTGCATGATACGGAATACCTAAGACTATAGTGTATGATAATGGTCCAGATTTGTAGGCGACGATCTTAAACAGATCTGTTGAACAATGCGAAACAAGAAAATAGAATTACCCGACTATCATTCAAAAGGACTAGCTGAAAAAGCAGTTCAGACAGTGACGTGGGCAGAAACACAGCTCATCCTTGGTGTTCCAATCTCACAGTGTCATTTACTGCTTTTCTGCAAAGGGCACTAATGATACACCGCAACTTTTTGAATGCCAGGGCCAAAAATTGAGTTAAGCGAGTACTGCGACGCCAATTGAGACTAACAATAGCTGATTTCTGTTTGTGCCCGCCTATTCTCTTCAAAGCCAATGATAAGATTAAAACAGTTCGTTCATTTTTAATTATCAGAAGGGGCTTGAATTTTTCTTTCTTACAACCTAAAAAAGCAAATCGGACTTTTCTAGTCTGCTACAATCAAACTGACAGACTTGATTAGGAAAATGTGACAAACCAAGCAAAAGTCGAAAAGAGTGCATCCCAAGGAGAATCGCAAGCTCATAACACAGCTGTGGGACCTTTATTTAAAGAACAACTTCCTGTAGCAACGTGAAATCAGAACTTCTATAGTCAGAGCCTTTACGAACATCAACAAGTCATAGAAAACAACCAGATAAACCCGGAGATATTATTACCACAAAAGTTTTTTTGTAGGAGGAGAGAATTGGTTGATATGGATGAACATCAGGAAACTTAGCAATTTATGTTGTTGAAATTTCGGAAAACTAAGGAGAAACTTACTTGAGGAACTTTATTGATGTTGAGGAACTTAATAATCCAAAAAAACAATGTCAAGAGGTAACATCGTCATTGGTAGTGCAAGATAATATAATAATAATAGCTCTATAGATAAAAAATACATGTGGGTCAACAAAAGAAAGTATTAATTAATCAGGTAATGCACAAGAGAAATTCACTTTGAAAAATTATTGGTTTTGTTCTTATGATCTTGTTGTTTCAAAATTCCAAAAAATTTTTATTTAATTTTTGTTCTCAAGAATAGTTTTAGGTTTTATTCTGTATTGTATGACATTCAACGCCTTTGAATTTTTTTATATGTCTGAAAAAAATAAATGTAGCAATGGCTTTTGTAATTTTATAACGCAAAATAAAATTTTAACAGTCAGAGAAGAGCTGATTTTATTTTTAAAAACTTATCACAGAACTTACCTTTTTTATTCTGCAAACAATATGTTAGCTGAAACTGAGAAATTTGAAGTAAACTACCGTATTATTGAAGAACTCGTAAAGATCGGTACTCTCTTTCGGAGTTTTTTAAAACAATTTGTTTCGGTGAAAACTAAAGATATGAATACCGAGTGAGTCAACACTGCATTGCTTTGAATATAAATTTTCGAGTCTCACCGTGGTTTTTCCATTTAAAAACATTTCGTTCACATTACTTCATAGACGTTTTATCCGGAATTTTTAAATGAAACTTATACTTCTTCCATGTCTGCAATGAAATATGCACGCCTACTTTAATGAACAAGATTTTTTTAACATGAGCAAAAAAATTTGCATAAAATTATTTTACACGAGAAAAAAGAGTGTTGAATCACATGTTTTAAAAGATCAACTTGAAATAATTACCTGTCCCTCATAGAAAAAACCGACAGGCCTCATTCAGATAAATATTGTTAGATGTCAAAAACTAGGACGAGGACATGTTTTTGAATCAAATAGCGGTACTTTCATGTGCTTTAACTCGGATGAGTATGCACATTCCGTTCTTTTATCCTCTTTTTGACAGCATCATCATCCTCCAAAACAAAAACTATGCAAAGATTTTGAACAAAAGCGGCAGATAATCACTTTCAGATATCAAAAATGTAAAGGAATGAATTTTGTTCCAAATTGTTTGCCAGATATCTCATTGTTTCGAGAACATTATCTGGATGCAAAGCGAGCATTTTTTGAGTAAGTTTTAATTTAATTTGAGAATAGCAGTCAAATAAAAAAGATACTTTTAACAGAAAACAAACAATATCCAGTTACTGCTTTTTAAGATCTCAAGCCAATCAAGCTGAGCGATAACAGCTAATTCCAACAAAATTTGCTTTAAGATTATTTACAAATTTTTCAGTAATAGAACGAAAAAACGCACTGAATGCAATGAAAGAGGTGAAAAAAGAAGATTCGCAAGAACATCAGAGCCTTTATTTAACAACATCAAAGCACATTTTACAACCCAGATTCAAGGATTGTTTTGTTGAATATACGATTTGTCAGAAAATTGACCAAAAAAGGGCTTATGGTAGCCAGGGAACGTTTTTTAAAGCTCGGCAAAGTTATATAATTTTTTACTATTTCCAATTAACGCTGTGAAGAAATTTTACGCTATCCCTAGAAACTAACCAATTGTACGGCGTTCACGGCTGAAAGACGTGATTGCTATGTGTTGATTAGCTGATTTTTACCAGGGTCGAGGTTTGGTCAAAAAATAATGTGAAAATTGCGGTGAAAAATAATTTTCACCGCAGAGCGCCCGCATCTTTTTGCGAGGAATGCGGTGAATTTTTGTAAGATTTGTGGCTTAAGCGGTGAATTGTTGCTATTTTTAGCGGTGAAATTTTCTTTTCATCGCATTCACCGGATTTGTTACAAGAACGAAACTACGGTACATGGGTTCGAACCTCTCATCTCCTGCATGTCGACACTTTCTTATTCCACTGCGCCATCTGTCACGTTTTTTATTGACACGCTTTTTATTGATATTATTGACTGCCACGCTTTTTATTGACTAACACGCTTTTTATTGATATTTCTTGTGAATTCAAATCAGATATAATAAACGTAATGAAAAACAAATACGTTGAATTTTTGTAAGGTTTACGGTTTTTATCGGTGAATTTTTTATTTTCACCGCTTAAGCGGTGAAAAAAAATAATTCACCGCTACCAACGGGAAGCGCTGAAAATAATATTTCACCGCTAAAAAACGCAAATCTTACGCAAAATCACCGCAAAATATATAGTGATTTTTAGCGGTAAATTTTCGTGAGATTTGCGATTCTTAGCGTTGATTTATTTTTTTTTTCAAACATTCTTTGCACTCAACGCGGGTTGACACCTCGACCCGGGTACCGCAATTTGCCACAACCTGTGCTTGACTTCTTGTAAAACTTGGCATTCTCCGTGATCTTTTTGCAAAAGTAAAGATGATCTAGAATTCCAGATTGCGGATGATCATTACGTGTGTCAATCAAAACCCTGAAATTAAAATACCGAATTTAAGTGTGCATCGGAAAAAAATCTTGAGTAGCCCTACATTAATTTTTCCTTTTTTCCCCATATTCGCTACTTTAATTGTTGCCACCCCCCAAAACCCACAAATGCATGGCACCACAAAACTTAACGGATGGCTTTTAAACACATCCTAATTGACTCTTATTTGCCCCAATCGACCGGGGAAGAGCTTCCAACTGCAGAAAAAATTAGAGGTGATCCCATTTTCTCAAATTATAATGTTTTCTCAAAAGTTGTAATCGACTAAGCGTTCTCAAAAGCGTTTCCAAATTGTATGATTTCACTCTCATAATTTCCTTTGACATAAGTATTAACACAGACAAACACTGCATGTACAAAATACTGACGGTAACTATACTCGTGTAAAGAACTTTAAAGTTGAGCGACGCTTAAGATGAGCTTAGAAAGGGGGGGTGCTGGAACTGAGTATAGCATTAGATCGTGACTACGCCGTTTGACTCGAGGTAGTTGATTAGAACTTAACTTAATAAGGACAACTTGAATTGGCCGCCCGGACTCTCGATTCAGTATAAGTCAGAGTTGCAATAAGTACTTCTGTTGGGTTATGGACTTTCGCAAGCGGAATAAAAAGCGTTTTTAACTAAGTAAAAGAATTAATTTCTCAAAAAATGAGAGAATAACAAAATGATATTTTACAGAAGAATTTAGAGATTTACTGGAGAGATCTGATTATTAGATCAAGATGGTGATTTGAATTTGGGGATGAGAAAGGACTCAAAAATCAGCTGTATATATACCCATTATCAGTGTGAAAAAGTCAAGATACAAAACTAATCTTAGCACCGTGATTTATAGTGGGGGTCGCAAGGGTTACCCAATATGGTTTGCTTCTGCAAATCAGTCGCAAAGGGAACCATAAATGGAATGCATTTGCACTTTTCTAAGAATTCATTCACACTTCCGGAGATATCATCAACATTTATAACATGCTGGGAAGATTTTACATCACTTAATCTAACTTTAATAATAGTTATCTAGATTCACCAATTTGAACCGAATATTGATTCTCAGCACCATTTCTTGACGATTCATTTATATAATTTCTTTGATCAAAGTCATATTGCTTGTCTTTCTAATCTGGTAAATCCAACTTTCTTTCTAATTCTCACTAAGTTTAAGACTACAGTTTGATCGATATTCTAACACCCCCACTCAGACTTGAGCTGATTGCGTAGAGTCTGCTCCCATCAAAACTGCTCTGAATATTTCCACTTTCGAAACGGGTAAGGACTTTGTGAAGATGTACGTTGCCATTTTGTCTGTAGGGATGTAATGAATTGAAATAGTCCCATCCTCTTGTCCCGGATGAAGTGAAACTTTGTTTCGATGTGCTTGCTCTTTTTGTGCTTGACTGGGTTTTGGCAAAGTCTGATACAACGTTGGTTGTCCTCTCCAATTGCTATTGGACGTTTCTCTTGGATGCCAAAATCCTCTAGAAGTTGTTTCAGGTAGAGTGCTTCCTGAACTGCTGCTGCCATGCCCTGATATTCTGCTTCTGATGAAGAAAGAGCAACTGTGGCCTGCTTCTTGACACCCCAGCTGAGTGCTGCGCCACGTCCGTTGAGCTTGAAGTAATAGCCCGTTGTTGATTTTCTGTCGTTCACGTCTCCAGACCAGTCTGCATCACTTTCCCCCACTAAATCATAACTAGCCTCTTTTGTGTAAGTAAGTTTCAAACCTTGTGAACCTTGAAGATATCGCAGAAGTCGTTTTCCGCACATCCAGTGTTGATTGGTAGGTGCATTCATGTGTCTGGACAGAATGTTGACTGTGAACATGATGTCTGGCCTCGTCTGTTTGGCCAGATACAGAAGTGATCCAACCAAGCTTCTGTAGATCCTCTGGTCCACTTCTTCGTCTCCGTTCTGTGCTGTCTGAAGTTTCAAATTCAAATCAGCTGGAGTTCTTGAGGGTTTGCATTGATCCATTTGAAACCGCTCAAGCATTGTTTCTATGTAGCGTCCTTTGTCGACTGTGAGTTTGCCCTCTTCTCGTCTGATTCTTAGACCCAGAAACCAGTGTAGTCTCCCTCTGTCTTCCATGTGAAAGGTTGCTTCTAGTGCCTTCTTGACTTCAGAGACCACTGTCATACTTCTTGATGCTACTATGATGTCGTCAACCCAGACCAAGATGAAGGTGTGATCCTCTGCCTCTGATCTTGCGAACAAGCAGTGATCGTTCCTGCTTCTGGTGAACCCTTGTCTCAGTAGGAAGTTTGCCAGCTCTTTGTACCAGTTGTTAGCAGCCTGTTTCAAACCATAAATTGATTTATTTAGTCGACATACTAACTTGTCCCCATCTGATCCGCGTTTTACAAACTCCTGTGGCTGTTCCAGATACACTTCTTCCTCGATTGGTGAGTGCAGGAAAGCAGTCTTGACATCAAATTGGTGCATCACATGGCCCTGCTTCGCTGATAGCTGAAGTAGAATCCTGAATGTCTCTGGCTAACAGGTAGGCGCAAAAGTCTCAAGATAGTCCAGTCCTTCCACTTGCTTGAAGCCTTTCGCCACATAGCGCGCTTTGTATTTGTCCACCTGACCACTGGGTCCCAATTTCACTTTTTAGACCCAATTGCCCGGTATGACGTCCCTGTCTGTGGGTGGACTCACAAGGTTCCAAGTCTCGTTGTCTTGGAGTGCCTTGACTTCGTCCTTCATTGCCCGGTGCCACTGGTCCCAATCGTCACCTTGCTTGGCTTCGTAGACTGTTTTGGGTTCCACATAGTCGCCCTCAGTCACAGCAAGATGGGTCCTGACTTCTCCAAAAAATTGCGGAACATTCCTTGCTCGTGTCCCTCGTCTGGGCTCTGCTCTGTCCGCGTGTTCCAGTGCATCTTCATTGAAGCCAACTGTCTCTAACTGTGAGAAGTCTTCTGTGTCACTGTCTTCCAGTGACTCTGAGTCTCTGTAACTCCCTCTTGTTGCAGTAGATCCTTCATCTAGTGCTGTTTCTCCAACATCCGAGGCCTCTTGTCTCAGTGTTGTTTCTTGAGTATTCACGCTCCCTGTGTCATGCCACTCCTCCTTTATTGCAGTAGATGTGTCCTGTCGTTCTCTGTTGTAATCATCTTGATGACCATCATCTGGGTGCCAGATTCCCAGTTCCGACCCATCATCTAGTAGGTCAGCCGTTTCTTTGTTGTCAGGGATTGAGCCCACTTCAGACTCCTTGATGATCAAATCTCGAACTGCCATCACCTTGCGTGTGTTGGGTACGAACACCAGGTATCCGTTGTCTCCTTCAGTGTAACCCACAAACTTTCCTTCCAGTGGTTTGGGTTCAAGTTTGCTGACATCTCTGTCCCGCTTCCTCACGAAGACTGTGCAACCAAAAATAGATAATTTACTAATTGAAAGCTTAGGTTATATACCTCTCATCAGCTCTGCTGGGCATTTTTCTTCTCCTCGTCTCACAACCAAGTTTCTGATCCTTGCTGCGTGAAGCATTGCTGCTTCCCACATCATCTTGGGAAGTCCTGAGTCAATGAGCAAACATCTTGCCATCTCCAGCAGTGTCCTGTTGCACCTCTCAGCTAACCCATTCTGTTGTGGCGTCTCTGTTATGGTCTTTTCCTGTAGAATGCCTGCATCTAAGCAGTACGTCTTGAACTGCTCTAAGAAAAAATCCTTCGCATTGTCTTGCCTCAGCTTCTTGGGCGTCCCCACACTGAGAACAAATTTCTTCAGGCTGGCCAGTGCTTCACTCTTTGCCTTAAGCAAGTCCACAAACAAAAACTTCGTGTACTGGTCTGCAAACACTATGCAGAACTGGAACCCTGACAGTGACTCTACTCTGAAAGGTCCCATCACGTCTGCGAACACCCTCTGCAGCTTCTCTTCTGTTTGGGTCTCTGCCACTCTTGGTACTGGAGTCTTTGTGATCTTGGCCAATGCACACACATTGCATACATCATCGAGTTCCCCTACTGTCTCTGGTGCATTCCTGACCACATCCGCTTGATTCAAATGACCCAATCGTCTCTGCCACTTCCTTGCACTGTCAAGTTTCACGCTGTTGGAACTCATCTTGAATTCTAGAACGCTGCAGGGTAAGTAAAACTAATTATTTTCTTGTGTTAGTTTTACCCGAGTTACCTTCTGGAGTTTCATGCAGCTGTTTCCTCTCTCGAAAGTGAAGCTATGTCCCCACTCCGCGCATCTTGAGACTGATAGGAGGTTTGAAGAATAGTCCGGCACACACAGAACAATTTTGAGTTCGCAATGGAATTCCC
Source organism: Convolutriloba macropyga (assembly GCF_964194025.1). Taxonomy (NCBI): domain Eukaryota; kingdom Metazoa; phylum Xenacoelomorpha; order Acoela; family Convolutidae; genus Convolutriloba; species Convolutriloba macropyga. Next base: position 19,686,025 of record NC_134479.1, on the reverse strand, counting down.
CTTTGTTTGAGGGTATGCTGATCCTCACACAGCCTCGGCCCACCACTCTGGAAGCCTCTCCGTTGGGATTTCTGACCACTGATTGAATGGACACAAAGTCCAGGAACGCATCGATGTTCGTCACTATGTGATCTGTACAACCACTGTCCACTAGCATGCCTGCTGTCTTCCATTGGGCAAGAGCTGCCCAGCATTCCTCGTCTGGTGTAGCCAATATTGGACCCATTGCCACTGACTCATGTTTGCCTCCATCTCTTTGTCTCTTGCATGCCCTTTCTAGGTGACCCTTCTCACCACACTTGCTGCATTGTGCTGTCTCCTTCTTCCTGTAGTCCTTGGCAAAGTGTCCAGGGATCCCACACACAAAGCAGTTTCCTTTCTTGGGTCCCTTCTTGAAGTCACGCTTCACTGCCAGTGCCACTGAACCACTTTGTCCCTTGTGTCTCTGCACCGTGCTCTCATGAAAGTTCTGCAGCCTTTTCCTCAACTCTGTGAAGTTCGTTGCCGGGTTGAAGCTTTCCTGTATAACAAAACTTTCATACCTCATTGGCAGACCATTGAGGACCAAGGCGTTGAAGAGGGTCTCCGAGACTGCTTCCCCTGCTTCTTGTAGCCTTGTGAGCAACTCCTGTCCTCTGATGAAGAAGCTGAAGCTGTCCAAACCCTCAGAATCCTCGAGCTGCAGTCGAGCAAGCTGTGCCACTAAAGTCACCACTGCCGGCGTCTCCACACTCTGAAATCTCTCTTGCAAAAGCTTCCAAGCCTTTGCTTCATCTGCAATGCCATCATCTCCCACACAGTCATGTCTCATCAGCATGAGGGTTGTTGCATCTAGAGTCAGTGCCAGATGGCACCACACATTGTTCCGTTTCTCCTTGATGTCTGCAACTTCCTTCTCATATGCATCCTTCAGCACCTTGTGGTTCTTCTTCTCATCATTGGTTGCCCCACTGGCCAGTGGCGCAGGGTCATTGGGTTGCTCCTCTATCCCCAGTAGTGATTTGTAGAGTCCCTTCGTCTGCATCATCGCCACAAATCTTGTGCTCCAGATTGGAAAGTCCTGTGCTTTTCCTGTGTAGGTCAGCAGCTTCACTGTCTGTTGATCCATTGAAGTTTGAGCAGGCAAAACAGTTGTGAAAAGAAAAGGTACTAAGCATAAAAGGATTATGACTGTCAACAACAAATTAGTTTCGTTTTGGAAATCAATTTTCTGACTTAGAAAATTGCTGGGCCCATAACCTTTTGGATTATGGACTTTCGCAAGCGGAATAAAAAGCGTTTTTAACTAAGTAAAGAATTAATTACTCAAAAAATGAGAGAATAACAAAATGATATTTTACAGAAGAATTTAGAGATTTACAGGAGAGACCTGATTATTAGATCAAGATGGTGATTTAAATTTGGGGATGAAAAAGGACTCAAAAATCAGCTGTATATATACCCATTATCAGTGTGAAAAATTCAAGATACAAAACTAACTCTATTAACACAGACAAACACTGCATGTACAAAATACTGACGGTAACTATACCCGTGTAAAGAACTTTAAAGTTGAGCGACGCTTAAGATGAGCTTAGAAAGGGGGTGCTGGAACTGAGTATAGCATTAGATCGTGACTACGCTGTTTGACTCGAGGTAGTTGATTAGAACTTAACTTAATAAGGACAACTTGAATTGGCCGCCCGGACTCTCGATTCAGTATAAGTCAGAGTTGCAATAAGTACTTCCATGAATGTCCCAATCAATACAGTGCTAGAGCTGCGTTTTGAACTGTATTTCAATAGATATCAGCACATGCAATCACCAGTTTTATATACCCCTCTGGTTTATAACCCAGGTCTAGGTACAGACTTATGAAAAGACAATGCTCGACCAAAATGTACTATGAAAAGACCATACCCGACTCATTTGAGCTACGAAAAGATTTCAGCTGAACTTTAAGACATTTTGAATTTTAGCTCGACTCATATTTCTCGCAAAAGACTTTCGCTGGACCAAAAGTTTTACAAAACACTTTGACTAGATCCCAAATTTGGACTGGACCTAAGCTCGACATAATGTTTGCAAACAATGTCGAGTTAAAGTCTTGTCATGGGTCCAGAAGCAGAAAAAATAAAATTTCGAATTCTTAAAAACACGGACCTATGAAAAAACTAATGTTAAATGCATGAAAAGACCTTAATTCGACTTTGCTGGTTATGAAAAGACTAATGGTGTACCCATGAAAAGACCTTAAATAGACTTTGTTGATTATGAAAAGACTAATGGTGTACCCATGAAAAGACCTTAATTCGACTTTGTTGGTTATGAAATGACTAATGGTGGACCCATGAAAAGACCTTAGCTGGATTTTCTTCATTATGAAAAGACTTTAGTTCGACCCATGAAAAGATAAGCTCGATTTCAATTTGGAAGCTCGACCGTGTAGTTATAGTCAATATTGGCCACCCCTACTAGACTTTTAAAGTCTTTTCATTGGTCGAGGCCTAACCTGAGAAGTATCAGTAAGATCTCGTTTATCTCAATGAGAACTCTGTGAATTTTAATTTTCCCGGTAGGAATTGTGGGAAAAAAAATATTGACGACAAAAATTTCTAGACGTCTCAGTTGTTGTGTTTCTGATGCTTGTTTAATTCTTTGGCTGTGTATATACAAACAGTGTCAAGACAAAATACCCAATGCTAATATACCCAATGTGACAAAATATCCAAATTATACCCAATTTTTTTATTCTAATAATGAAAATGCCAGAACGACTATTTAGCATAATGTTTAATTAGCGCATTTGGCCGAACATCACGGGCCATGGCATGCTTCAGTGGTCCCTGCAATTTCATATGAAACAATTGCAACCGAAAATGAGATTAAATTATCGGCCAAATAAGTAAGACAAAACAACCTTATAATACCGAATATGTGAAAGGATTATTAAACGAAAAGATCAAAGGGCAGAAATTGGGTATAACATTGGGTATATTGTGATGTATCCGTTTAAAGGTGTCCTACCCCCTGCGTGCGTTAAAAATAAACGAGCGTAGGCAAAGACATGTAAATATTTACGTGGCCGCTCGGTTGAAGCTTTGACAATATTGATCACTTTCTTTTCATATCAATCTAACGTCTTTTGGTTGAATACATTTACTCTCATGGCTTCAGTTGTTAGAATGTTTTAATAAAAAACAGCAGCAATAACAAACCATAGCAAAGTTAATTGCACGTAAAGTGCAGTTGTTTATTGACAAAGATACCTATTGTTTATGAGCTTCTAACTTCAAATCACCAATTTTACGTCTATACGTTATCAAAATAACCGAAGAGATAAAATATTGTAGCTTAATTACTATATGAAAAGTTGGGATCTGCTTTTTTAATTTCACTATTTTTGATTGAAGTTTATATATGAAATGTTTGTTGACAGATTACCTACATTTTGTCTTCGGAAAAAACGTGCTCATCTGTATAGTATATTTCATATTATTTGATATGCTAATTGTCAAGTGAAGCTTTCAATTTTTTTCCATTTTTTTATTTTGAAAAAAATAGAGAGAAGTTTATTAAACTATACCCTAAAATTAATAGCTCTTGTTTTCAGGATAATTTCCGTTTTTTGAAAGAAAACATGAGAAAACATGAAAATTTCTTGCTATCATTGACATTCCCGTCGTTTGTACACCGTTTTCTTCACGTGTGCACGAGAAAATCATCCAACATCGTCAACAACGAATGACATTTACAATAATCCGTGGAGTGAACTTGAAAACTATTATTTTATTTTATTAACTCGGTCCTTTTAATTAGCATTGATGACTTCGTTCATTTCGGGGAAAATTACATTTTATTGACTACCATAACCTTAGCCGATGTTCACAAAGGTTCAGACCTCGAGCACCAAAAATTTCGAGTTACATTCAAAGCAACGAGAAAAGGCCAAGAGTCGGGAAAAGTCTATTTCGAGAAAAAGTCCATTTCAAGGGTCGCTCGCACAGAAGTCTAATCAGAGACCAAAATCTCATGGTTAGGATATCTGTCGCACGAAAGTCTGGACAAGGGTCGCTCTAAAGCCTGATCAGAGACTAAGGTCTGGACACAATTTGCCCCAAAATCTGATCGAAGAACATTAACTGTCCCGTTTAATTTGATGGCAGTTTTTGCCACCATTTTTGGCGACACAAAAGCATAGTTGAAGTCACTTCAAATTAAATTTTGATTAAACTTTCATCAATTAGTTTTGTCCTAAGCTTATCAAGATCTTACTCAAATTTAGGTTGAATCCTATAAATTAGAATTGCTTATTTGAACATCATTTGAGGACTGGTCCGGTCAAAGCCTGGAGGAAGTGGGAGTGCTGATCGCCCAAAATTTGCTCAAAAAATTTGGGTCGCCAAAAAGTCTCACGAAAAAACTTGGCACGGTGTGGCACGGTTTGATCAGAGATCAAAGTCTGGGCATAGTCCAATCAGAGGTGACTTGGGTCTGGACCTTAACCTGGGACCCCCACCCCTGTAAGCCCGCGCCTTTCTATAAATCGAGGTCTGAACTTTGGCATATTACAAGAATTGCTACCAGTTTTGAAGGACTGAAGAGTTATCTTGTTTATTCGAAATGGGACATCAACAGCAACCAGAGGACGATGATCAGATTTCTGTCACATCCTCGTCAATTCCTTCACATGTACACGCTACCAGCATCCAACATCGTCAACAACAACAAAAACAACAACAAACGCGGGGAAGCGTCCTCGGTGGCGTCAGAAGCTACCTTGTTTTATCAGCTGTCAATTTACCTGACCAAATTGTGGATATTCATCAATGGATTAGAAATTCCCAAAGAGGAGGAATTAACAGCGCCTCAAACCCTGTTGTCGAACGACGGGTTCTAATTGTTGACGGCGCTCAATTGTCGCCCGAACGCCCTCAATGTTACGTAGAAGCAACGGTTAAAGGGGTCCAAATATCAGACATTTTGCAACGATTCATAATACAGCCCCAACTGAACATCTCATCAAATTTAGATTCCCGGACGCCCATTCCAGATTCGCCTTACCCAGATTTGAGTGGTTCCAGCGTGTTGGAAGACCTAAGGACGGTTGAGTTTCATTCCTACTTCAATAGTAATGACGAGGATCAGAGGGGCGGAGGTCCAGTGAAGCTACCTTTATCATTTTGTCTCTCTTCCGGTTCGCTGCAATCTTCTGCGGGAATTTTAATAGCTACGGAAATGGATGGACACAAACTAGGTTAGCGGTCTAGTTAATAATCATCTACTTATTAATTGACGAAGCGAGGAAAGCGTCCCGGGGCGAGGTGTTAGAAATATGACTCGACAAAACGTCGTCTGGTGGGGGGTGTCATTCCGGGTCGTTAAATACCCGGTCCCGGAAGAAGTTAATGACCCGGTAAGTCGATACATAAATCTGGTATGCGGGGAGACAACAGAAATAATTCTGTTATTGTCTGGTCTATTGACTCACCGTCGCACAGTTTCGCACTGTCTGGTTTGTCGAATCACTGTCGAACTATTTCTGATTGCTCGCGCTATTTCGCACAATTTCGCACAATTTCCCGGAATTTCGATTCATACTCCAACTATTGTCTGGACTGTCGAGTCATGGGTGTTTTGCGTCTGGATCGTCTGGTTCATACTTCCACGACCTCAACCCGGGGTGTTAAATTGTAACTTGTACTCATCAAGTATCCAACGTATCAAAACAAAAAGTTTCAGGTACAAAAAACAGGGCCCAAAAATTCACGGCTCAAAAAAAATTTTCTCCGAGTCTGTTGTCAAAGTAGATCAAAACTGTTTTTGAAGTTGTATCCTAACAGTTATCATGAAAAATAATTTTATGGCACTATATTGCGGGGTCAACATTCTCTAGTAGTCATAAAAGGATTAATAATGATGTTTTACGGTTAAAAACTTTTTTCATAGCAGGATCACAGCTTGACTTCAGTGAAATCATGCATGAATTTTGAAGAACTGTAGCCAAGACCAAAAAGTTGAAGGTTCCCCTGCAAGTTTGCTCCAGCCGAAATCTATGCTAGCTGTTAAAGTTTTTGGCGTTTTTGTTCAATCATGTAATGCAAAAACCACTCGGAGGCAAGTTGCACGTTTTCTTCAACAATCAAAATATTCTAAATTGACAACCCCATTGCTCTCAACAACCCCATACAAGTTGGTCTTTAACATTTAAACTTTCTCTTTTTCATTTTTTTTTTCAAATCCAATCAAATTGTTGACAACTTGAGAAAGTTTTTTCTACTTTTGCATCGGTTTACCTTTTAGAATTAATATTAGACTTCGGAACACATTGAATTGCTTTCTGCAGTCTTGTAGTTTATGGTTATTTGGTTGTTTCATTGAACAGTTTGTTCTGGTATCCAATTTTTGTCTCTAGGAATGTTGTTTTCCGATCAAAAAATTTTTAGAACACAGTCTTCTCACTTTACGCACTTTCAGATTTTCTAAATACGCCAAAAGATTTTTCTTACTTACAAATGCTAAGCAAGTGTTTTATTTTCTCTGCGCTTCTAGAGTGTGATCGTTTTGTATGTTTGAGCATTGTTGTCTTTGTATTACTTTTTTGTGAGATTTAATAATTACTGCGTATATGAAGACCAATATTCTCAAAGTAGTTTTAATTAGATTTCATTTAAAAGTTGGCGATTTCAAGAATCTAATTTTCCTAAAAATGTAGCGTTTTCATAGACATATTTACATATTCCAACAAAAGTTTTAAAAGTAGTTATGATTTCTTATTTAACAAATAATATTAATTTTTTTACTGAATGCGATTTATGGTTTTTACAAAAGTTTGCAAATAGTATTTGCATTTGCAATTCTTTGCAAATAAATTTCTGAGTTCACAAATTTTATACAAATATTTGTAAATAAATTAAAATTTTTTGCAATTATTATGCATTATTAACCACTTATTCACAAATTTTCTTATAAAAAAATGCAACTGATAACATTTTATAGGACTAATGGAATATCGTTATTGATGTAAATTATTTTGCAAAATGGAAGCAAATTTAATCTTACAGCATCTTGCAATAAAAAATTTTCCTCATCGTCTTGCAAGATTTTAGCGGGATTTTTCAAAAACCCCGTTGTTGAAAAATTTTTTCTCGGCTGGGAATTCTAACGCAGTGAAGCAATTAAATAATTGCTTCTTTTTTAAATAATCTTTAGGCATTTATCGTGCTACATGATCAACTTCATGTGCAGAGTTCATTTTTAATGGTCAAGTTTATGATCGCCAAATTCTATAGGCTCCGTACTCGGGTTGAATTTGCTGCCAAAATTTAATTACGGTGTGTACTCTCTTGTATCAAAGTTTTGTCAAGATCTTTTCTGCCCCCCCCCCTCCTCCCAATGCTTAGTGGGCTTTTACGGCGCCCCCAGGCGCATAAGCTTTTTTTACATAGTAACGTGCTATATAACGTCATATAATTTATAACTGGGGGCGTAAAAAGCACCGGGGGGGGGGGGGGGGCAAAATAGAATAGATCCTTTTGTCAGATAAGTGTGAACAAAAATTGACACCTAAATCTCATTGTTTTTCAATGTTTTAGACATAGAAAGTGGGGGTCCCTTTTGTTTGGTCACTCCTGGCTATATCGCCTACACACCCAACAACTATTCTATCCATACAATCCGGCTGACAAATGAACAACTTCCTTCAACGCCCCATCAGATGACAATGTCACCCCTGGAAATACCCCTGATGTCCTATTTAGTCCAGCCTTCGAATGCCTCAACAGTCGGAGCCAGAGAAGAGGTTAAGAAACAATATTAAACGCCGAAATGACTATCAAAGTGGGCTTACTTGTCGCTGTTTTTGTTCAATATTGACCCAAAGATAGAATCAAGATACCAGCTCCGATTTCGAATCATTTAATTGTTTTTGTATGAAAATTAAAAATGCGAAAACATAAATCTGCGAAAACGTTAGTTTATACCAGAATAACTACATTTCATTAATCTTTGGCGGTAATAAAAAATAGTTGTAACCATTCTGTTTACCAATTTGTGTAACCGTTTTATTTATTTTTGGATACTTTTTTAACTATAATATAATGAACCATATCTTTCCTAACCAGGAAGAGTTCTCAATTGAAAACAAAACACCATTTCCTAATCTGTTATCCTTGTTCGTTAAAGCCGTCCTACAGAGATTCCTTAAAACTCAAACATTTTTAAACATGTTTAAAAACTCAAACTGAAAGCGTTGTATTATTCTATAATTGTGTTAATATCTGTGATCTGAAAATGTGATTAGGTCAAATGCTACGGCGTTGCGTTTACCGGAGGCGGAAAATCAGTTCGTTTTGTGGAATTCTCAGTTGACGAAGGTCAAACTTGGACCGCTTGTTTTGCGGATGAAGAAGCAAGCACACAACAAAACGGACAATGTTACACTTTGAAAAATTTCCAGTTCACACTAGAAATGCGACAGCTACCTCGAAATAGCAACGTTATAATCAGAGCCACGGATCAGAACTGGATATCTCAACCAATCAGCGCTCAGCAATTAAGGCCTGACTGCCCATACGACAATTCATGTTTCAAACTCGAATTAAAAGACTTGCCAAACAACAAGCGAGCTTTCATCTACCCAGGATCAGCTAACGAAAACCCCCAAGACGTTGAATCCGGACTCTCGCTGGAACCCAAAGAAAATGACGGTGGAGCCATAAGCGAAGCCAAAAAAGCTTTGAGAAGTCACTTTATAGAGTATGTTTTACCAGTTAAACTTCGAGGCTTGAGACCCACGAACGGTTTGAGTGAGGCAGTGAGCAGAACTGTTGGCGGGTACAAAAAGAGAGATATCGGAGCTACCAAAAGCCAAGAACTGGGTTGTCAAGTGAACGCTGTTAAAGATCTGACCCCACAGGAACCGAAATGGAGGAAAACTTTGTCAAAACAAGTTGAAATTGAGCTTCGACCAGGGATCTGTTTCCTATTGAAGTATTGAGTCAATTTTATGTAATGATTTCACCAATGTCGTCCTTGTTTTGATTCTGAGGTTGTTCATAAATGAGACGTGTGACCAATATGAAATGAACATGAATCACCGATTTGAGATATAACTTTTGAGGATTAACAGATTAACACTGATCCATAGTTGGAAACCAATGGGACCTCAACACTGGTAGCTATTTAGGGTTGCGTGGTGGTGGTGGTGTTGGCGGGGGGAGGGGGAGTGAGAGGAGAGAGCGGCTGATCATTATTAGATCTGCTAAAACTTTTAAAACTGAAAACATCTTTGATAGAGAATTTTGTACGCTTATCATTGAAACAATAGGATATCTTGTTCCCTTTTTTTGTTTTATTGAGAAAAAGGAAACAGTTCCCTGACCAGTTGATGAACGGAAGTTGCGCCCGTTCCATTCGACGTTTATTCCCACGAAGGAGAAACCAGGTGGAAAAGCTGGAAATACAGTGAAGAGTTACAGTCGGGAAGAGGTCATGCAACACAACACACCTGAAGATTGTTGGATCATAATTAGAGAACATGTTTACGATATCACGCGACTGGTCAAACAACACCCTATTGGTAAGTTTGCAAATATCGTCCGACAAAGAGTTTGTAAACATTTTTTTGAGGAGCATAGGTAAATTTGAGTCATTAATACCCCACATTACACCCCAGCTTTGTGGTTATATAAAGTATAACCCTCTCATAATGCAAAATGGGGGAGGGGCCGTATAATTTGAAAGCCCTGTAAAACCATAAACACTAGGTTTAGTATACACATGTTTAAAAATAATCTAACAATTTTCTGCATTTACAAATTTTATGATAGTATCAACGAACCGATTTCAAAAATTCGAATCGAGTTCCAAGTTGAGGTTCGCGGACTAATTCGGCTTGTTGGGAAAACTTGAGCACACTTGCGCTCTTAATCATAAGGAACTAAAGCTGTGAGATTATTGTTTATTCTAGAATTTATCTTATAATAGTTGAGTAAAAAAATACATTACTACTGTTGCGTTAAACAACCTTTTGAACTTCATATTTCGAGAGCTTAAAAACTTCAATTCAAGATGACATCTGCAACAAATGCAACAATAAATTACCTCGTGATTTGAACTAAGAAATCATAAATTCATCTGATTTTACCACAAACACTTGTTTCCTTTTGAGTTTGAGTTCTTCTTGAGCATAAAGCATTTAAGTCTTTAAAGCGTTTAAAGCAAGTCTAATTAACAAAAATAAGTGTTGCGAAGCAACATTTAATGATCCGCCGAAAAATAGGTTAAGGATAAAATAGTCAAAGCATTAAGCACCCAAAGCATTCACTCTCTCAAAAATTTGTTGATAACCTAAAAGGGGGAAACTTAAAGGGAAATTGAAAAGCGGACCCCCCACTAGATACCATCATCCCCCCCACATGTTATTCAAGTTGATTAACTTGCATAACTAGGTTGATTAACCTAACCAAGGGACCCGGTAGAGGATATCTAGATGGTCAACTGTATACTCAAGCTTCTGCATTTTTTTGAAAAACTTCAGGGGAAGTCAATCTCTCTCTCTCTCTCTCTCACTCTCTCTCTCTCTCTCTCTTTCTCTCTCTCTCTCTCTCTCTCTCTCTCTCTCTCTCTAGTTCTCATCGAGAACTCGGTTTTTGTTAGCTAACTTCGCCCCCCTGAAGTACTAAGACTAAGTTCGTGCGTTAAAATTGGCCGCACTTTTGCTGGGGGATAGATACAACCCTATATTTACAACTTTCACTCTGTTTTAACTTGTTTTCTGAGTTTTTAGCCACAAAGATTTACAGCAACAGATAAAGACAAAGAATACAGCCAAAGAATACAACTAAACAACAGCATCAAAAGCAAAGCCAAGAACAGTGAGACAACAGCACATCAGAAACATGCCAGAAAATCTAGAACTTCTTCGAAAGTCGCGTGGAGCTTATAGAGGAGTTGCAACAAAACTCTACAATGAAGCAGACGGCATAATGAACAAACCGTTCACACTTCTCAATGAAGACGACCTTATCCAACTGCAGCAGATAGTTGAATTATTGAAGAAGAAGCAAGTCTTCCTATCTGAGCAGAACCAAAAGATTCAGTCTCTTTTTGATGATCCCGGAAACTCGGACAATGAAGTTGTTGAGACAGAGGAGAATGATGACAAGCTATGTTCGACAAAACATCAACTATTTTCATCGGTTTGTTCAGCGAAAGACTAGAAACTCGTCACAAGAGAGCTCATTTGCAGCCGGAAGCACCACGATTTCGAGAAATATACAGAACATTAATCTGCCGAAGCTCGACTTGCCCAGTTTTTCCGGAAACTACTTGGACTGGATCTCGTTTTTCGATCGCTTCAAGGGAGCAGTAATAGATAACGATCAGTTGACAAACAGTTTGAGATTACAGTACCTGAAGTCAGCAGTGAAAGGAGAATCTTCGAAGATGTTAACTTCAATCACAGTCACCGACGACAACTTCAATGTTGCAATGGAAATTTTGCAGAACCGATACGACAACAAAAGATTGATACTGCGAGCCCACATCCATGGAATTGTTTCTCATCGACCAGTTTCAAATGAAAACACGCGGGCATTACGAAAACTTGTCGACACAATGGAAGAGCACAGACTTTCTCTTCGGAACATGGGACAACCAGTTGAACATCAGGACCCCTTCTTTGTCTACTTGATTGCAGAAAAACTGCCCTCCGAAACACGAAAGTTCTGGGAGCTTTCTTGAAAGGGGAAAGAACTACAGAGCTATCAGGAACTAAGGACTTTCCTGGAGGAACGTGTTCAAGCCTTGGAGTCAGCAGCACCAAGCAACAGTTCATCAAATATCGAAAAACGATCTCATTTGCAACAAAATCAAGGACAGAGACACCGTCACACTCATGTCACGACAACGAATCAGCAATACGAATGTTGTGAAGAGGAACACTGGATTTTCAAATGTGGGAAGTTCAAAGTTTTAGGTGTCAAGGAGCGAGCCCAGTTGATCAAAATCAAAGGACTTTGTTTCAATTGTCTACGACCAGGACACCGAGCAGAGAACTGCGAAGGTTCTTCATGCCGCCAATGTGGACGAAAGCATCGAAATTTGTTGCATCGAGAAGATGTCCATCGAGTCAACAATCAAGTGAAAAAATCGTTTGGAAACAGCCGCAAAGCCAACGCAGGGGAACAGGAAAAGGTTACATCTGGAGCTTCAAGCAGTAATGAAGAACAAACAACTATGGATCAAAGGATAACAGCAGCACTCAAGCATGAAGACAAGACACAAGAAATTTTTCTCCAGACAGCAATGGTTGCTGTTAATGTCTAAGGAGAAATCGTGTATCTGCGAGCAACTCTGGACTCTGCATCTCAGAATAATCTTGTAACTGAAGCTGCAGTACAAAGACTTCAGCTAAAGAGAAAGAGGAACAATACTCGTGTTTTTGGACTCGGAGGAAATGAAGTCTCAGCTAATCGCGGATTGGTTGACCTTTGCCTTCAACCAAAAAACAAAGCACCAATTATCATTGACGCGTCAGTTTTGACAAAAATGACAAACGACTTGCCTTCTCGGTACATCAACACAGACAATTGGGAGACAGTAAAGGAACTACAGTTGGCTGATCCCGACTTTAACAAACCCGCCCAAGTTGATCTCATCATTGTAGCTGGACACTACGAAGACCTGATGGTTGGAAACAACCGACCGAAAGAACCAAACATTCCCGTTACCTATCGACTCTCAGTATTCGGTTCGTTAGTAATCGGACGCGAAAACGTGCAAACTTCCAATTCTTCCAGTTTCCAAACCTGCTTTGTATCATCATTTGAGGACCACTTACAGCGTTTTTGGGAAATTGAGGAAGTGCCTTCAACTAAACATCTGAAAGAAGATGTGAAGATCGCTTCAATTCAACCACACGAAGAAGCCCTGAATGAAGGTTCATCGTAAAACTGCCCTTTAAGAAAGAAATTGGAGAACTGGGGGATTCTCATTAGCAAGCACGACGAAGACTTAGAAGTCTCCTTCATAGACTTCAAAAACAGCCTGATCTGTACAGATGATATAACGAGTTCATCCAGGAGTTCATTAAACTAAGACACATGGAAGAAGTACCCGAAAATGAGATGCTACTGCCAAAGGAGAAAAGTTATTATCTCAGCCATCACTGTGTGTTCAAAGACTCAAGTACAACAACGAAGCTGCGTGTAGTCTTTGATGGTTCAGCGAAGACTATCAGTGGAATTTCTTTGAACGATAGACTGATGGTGGGACCAAGATCCTGAAAGATCTATTCAGCATCCTGATCCGTTTCCGTTTCAGCAGACATTGCAAAAAAGTACAGACAAGTGCAACTGGACGCCGAAGATAAAGACTATCATCGACTACTTTGGAAGGAACCGAACTCAACAGATATAAAGACATTAAGGATGACACGTGTCACGTACGGAATAGCATAATCAGCGTTCCATTCTTTTCTTCCATTACAGGTTTTAGCGGAAGATGTTATGGACAAAAATGTACAGATCGGAATCATGACAGACATGTACGTCGACGACTTGTTGACAGGAGCAACCGATCTGGAAAGTGCAATGAAACTGCAGGACTCAATCATAGCAGTTCTTTCAGAAGCAGGGTTTGAGATTCGCAAATGGACTTCAAGTAACCCAGAACTTGTTGAAAGATTACCTGCAAACTTTCGAGAAACTACCGAAGAGATGACAATTAAAAACGACGACTACAGTATAAAAACTTTAGGCGTCAAGTGGAATCCAAATCCAGACCACTTCAGTTTCATAGCAAAACTGGACGAAAAGACACCATCTACAAAACGCGAAATACTGTCAGAAGTCACCCAGCTCTTTGATCCTTTGGGATGGCTTTCACCTACAACAATACAGTTCAAGTCTTTTGTACAACTGCTATAGATGGACCGACTTGGATGGGACGAAGCTTTGTCGAAAGGCCTCGTAGCAATAGTACAGCCGACTCAGAGTTCAACTGAGGGAATTGGAAAATATTACACTGTCCAGAAAGGTAGTTTCAATCTCACCAGCATCATCGGACATTAAACTCCACGTGTTCTGTGATGCATCAACTACAACCTATACAGCAGTTGTGTAAATACGACAATCTTTCGACCGATCGTTTCACACAAGGTTGTTGACAGCAAAGACCAGGGTTGCACCAATAAGGAACTTGTGCGTTCCGCGGTTGGAACTTTGTGCAGCACTTCTTGGAGCAAATTTGGTGCAAGCGGTATCGTCATCTTAGAGCGATTAACGTTTCCCGACATAAAAGGTGTACGCTTGGACAGATTCAACGGTAACACTTGCTTGGCTGCAAGACTTTCCAAGAAAGTGGAAGACATTCGTTGTCAACCGTGTTGCAAAAATTCAGAAATTCATTCCATCTAGCAATTGGAATTTCGTGCCGACGGAAAAAAATCCTGCTGATTGCGCATCACGAGGGATCTCAGCCGCAAACCTAGCCAAACACAGCGTTTGGTGGACCGGACCCCACTGGCTAGAAAAAAGCGAAGATTGTTGGGCAAATTAGTTGAGGAAGTTTATAGGCCAAATTAGTTGAGGAAAATCAGCCTGCAGTAAACAATGAAGCGCAAAGAGAAACACTCAAGCAAACGAGAATGGTTGTTACTCAGGAGAACAACTCAATAGTTCAGCTAATTCATCGAATATCCTCGTTTGGAAAACTGGTTCGATTTTTTTGTTATGTCAAGAAATTCATTCAGAAAGCTAAAAAACAAAGCCAGAAGACCTTTGCCTGCAGAACAGATCCAACACAATCCGATATCAAATGCTACTCACAGAAGAAAAACCTATCATCAGAACGATGTCAACTGAAAATCTGGGAAGCTGCGACAGCATCTGAATATCAATCACTTTGTCAACTCAGCTCTTCAGATCTTTATCATGGACGGATTGCCATATACAGTCTGATTCAAAACACAAAATGAGTTTGGTGTCATTGTTAGTCAATCATCTTAACCAATGAAGGGGAAGGTTACAATTCAGACGATGCGTATTGTCATAAACCCCTTGGTAAAGTTGAGTTAGGTAATGTTGGTGGGGTTGAGGTAGGTGAGGTTGAGGTTGGTAAGGTTACGGTAGGTACGGTTGGTCAAAGTGAGGTAAGTAAGGTTGGTAAGGTTGAGGTAGGTAAGGTTGGTAGTGTTGAGGTAGGCAAGATTGGTAAGGTTCAGGTAGGTAAGCTTGGTACAGCTCAATTAGGTAATTTCGATAAACCAACAAGTTTCAACGAATTGGAGCAACATGTACGTACAAGTGAAGACGAATTGATCAACGGTACCACAAAACAAAGAATAAAACTTTTGCCAAAAAGAGGACGACTTTTCAAACTTTCTCCCTTCTACGACCCCGACAATAAAGTTGTTAGCGTGGGCGGACGACTAGCAAATTCACCATACAACATTGACAAGAAGTTTCCTATCCTGATTCCGAAAGATTCGCCAATCACAGTGCTTCTGATTCGGGAAGCTCATGCAAGGAACTTACATGGAGGCCCACAGTTAACATTGTTCTATCTTCGACAAAAAATTTGGATACCCGGAGGACTATCAGCTGTTAAAAGAATTATTTACAGCTGCAAGCCCTGCATTCGCCACGGCGCCAGGATTCTTCAGCCGCAAATGGGAGACCTACCAACAGAACGTGTTGGTTCATCTATTGCTTTCACTCACACTGGTTTGGACTATTGTGGACATTTCAGCACAAAAGACAGCAGCGGAAATTTGCAGAAGACGTATGTTGCCCTTTTTGTATGTTTCAGCACGAAGGCCGTTCATATGGAAACAGTGACAACGTTGACTAAAGAGGATTGTATGGACGCCATAAAACGTTTTACGACACGACGTGGACTTCCCGAAAATATTCATAGTGACAACTCAAGGACTTTCATTGGAACTCGGGGAGAAATTGAGTTTCGTAAATTACTAATGGACAGAGAATTCAAGGAACTGGTAGATGCCTTCACTACGGGACATCAGATGAACTGGTTGACGATTCCTCCACGGACTCCTCATTTCGGAGGTCTCTGGGAAGCCGCAATAAAATCCATGAAGAGACAATTTTACAGGACTGTAGGGACAACAAAGATGTCTTTTGGGAATTTCAAAACCTTATCACTCAAATTGAGGCCATCCTCGATTCTCGCCCGCTGACAGCCCCCTCTAGCGATGCCAATGACCCTTCAGCACTAACACCCGCTCTTTTCGTATTGGACGCCCACTTACAGCTTTGCCGGAGCCATCTCAAGTAGACAACCGGACACTAAACAGAAGGTTCAAAAGAATCAACAACATTGTCAGACAATTTTGGAAAAAGTGGTCCGTGGACTACTTGACAGCACTTCAACATCGACCAAAATGGCACGATAACAAGCAACAGTACGCCCTCAATGACATTGTTATTGTCAAGGAAGACAACACGCCTCCAATGCTATAGCCACTGGCAAGGATTACAAAACTTTTCGACGGAAGTGACAAGATAGTACGAGTCGTCCAAGTTAGAACTCAAACAGGACTCTATATACGACCAGTAAGCGGACTTGTTCCATTAGAGAAGGAAAACCCACAATTTCAGTTACCCAAATGGAAGACAGCGGATGACTCAATGGATGAGGATTGACAAGTCAGCAGCACAGCGCATTTCAATACATCAAGACCGGAAGATGAGCGTTCCCTACACAATGAGCAATCAATATTCAATTCAATAACATCAGCAATCAATATTAGAAGACTGTCACGCTAATTGTTAATCATTTGCCTTCATGACAGCAACGACAATGATGACCACAATGATGATGATGATGATAATGACCACGAGGATGATGATGACGACAACTACAAAGACGATGATGACGACTACGACGACGAAGACGACAACAAGGCAAACAACAATCAATTTCAGAAAACAATTTGCTCGTCAAAAATTTTCTGTGAAGTGTCTTTTGTCAAAAGGTCCCAAGTGACTTCAATATTACTTTTCAATTGAACTCGTTCAAGTAGGCCGGGCTATGTTGCGTTAAACAACCTTTTGACCTTCATATTTCGAGAGCTTCAAAACTTCAATTCAAGATGACATCTGCAACAAGGCAAACAACAATCAATTTCAGAAAACAATTTGCTCGTCAAAAATTTCCTGTGAAGTGTCTTTTGTCAAAAGGTCTCAAGTGACTTCAATATTACTTTTCAATTGAACTCGTTCAAGGAGCCCGGGTTATGTTGCGTTAAACAACCTTTTGACCTTCATAATTTCGAGAGCTTCAAAACATCAATTCAAGATGACATCTGCAACAAATGCAACAATAAATTACCACGTGATTTGAACTACGAAATCATAATTTCATCTGATTTTATCACAAACACTTGTTTCCTTTTGAGCTTGTGTTCTTCTTAAGCATAAAGCGTTTAAGTCTTTAAAGCGTTTAAAGCAAGTCTAATTAACAAACATATGTGTTGCGACGCAACAACTACTGTTGCTGAAAATAGAATAATGAACATTGCCACACGTTTAATGTCAAAATAGAGAAATTTTTAAGATTCAAGGTGAAACCGAGCTGCCGAATAATTTCGAGAGGGAGATACTAATCGTGTGGTTATGTTTTTAATTATCGCTCGTTGTGATTACAACAGTTTCATAACTTTATTGCACTGTTGCCGTGCTTAGACTACGTTTTCATCACGCTCTCTTATGACTACTGCTTATCTGGCATCAGTGGCGACTATACCTAGGTTGAGATGCCAGACCGAAAGTCGATATGTCCAAACCGAAATGAACGCACAAGGGGGTGTGGTGCGTTCAAAATTACAAAATTACACGGTGTGGAAACACCAATGAGAGCACGAAAGTCTGGACATCAGCAAATTTGAACGCACGATAGTCTGGACATGGGCAATTTTGAACGCACTAAAGTCTGGTCATAAGGTCATTTGAAAGCAGGACAGTCTCGACAAAACACACAGAATGTCAATTTTGCAGCGAACGATTTTTGTTTTGGAACACACATAATTCCGGACATAGGAAATTTTGAACGCATTAATGTCTTGACATAATATCTATTGAAAGCAGGATAGTATCGACAAAAACGCACAGAATATCATTTTGCAGCGGACAAATTTTTGTTTTGGAACGCACGAAAGTCTGGACATATGCAATTTTGAACGCACGAAAGTCTGGACATGGGGACTTTTGAACGCACGATGAACGCACGAAAAATTCTGAACCCACAAAAGTCTGGACATAGGCACTTTCCGTCTAGGAGTGTCTGGACATAGACACTTTTCGTCTGGGACGGTCTGGACATATCGACTTTCGGTCCGGCATCTCAACTTGGGTAAGCGTGCAATAAATTCGTTGTCTTAGAACGAAGCAGATTTCTTACGGGCGGTAATGCGTTATTTCACGTATCACAACCACTGCTGAATCAAAAAGACCTATATCAAATCAAGTTCTACATCATTGTAATCAGCATTCCTTGTCATGTCTGTTTTAAGAAAACGTGTACATCCAAGCCTCTAATTCTTTTTCGTTCACAGTTTTTAGTGTTAAGGGTTTGCGGTCAAAACGTCTGAAAACCATTATTTAAGTTTCTTCTTATTTGCAATTGATCTGTTTGATACGCAATTATTACGAAAACTTTCGAAGCTGCCATCATTTCGTAGCTGCACATAACGAAGTTTTATAGTCGTAGATGACCTTAGTGATTGAGTTTTGCTTGGCTTTAGTCCCTCGTACTCAAACTTTTGTTGATTTATTTAAAAATTTTCCGTGCCTAATTACTGATACCAAATACTGAATAAGGGTAGTAGTTTCTGTTCAGGCAGTAATTTTTAGTCAGTGCTCTTTTTTTCCGACATGATACTTTTAGACTGCAGAATAAATTGCGTTATGTTGCAATGACAGCTACAAAAGTTCAACATTTAAACACTATTATCCAAAATATCAGTCATTAATGTTCATATTGAAAAGCAGTTGCGCAAAGTCCAAAAAAGATGCCACGAATTTTCTTCGAAGGCAGATCAAAAATCTCAAAAACAGCAATTTGCCAAGCAATGACCCGGAGGTTGGTGGCAGAGCAGATCAGCTCTGAATCAGTCTAGACACATTCTGTTTTTAAAAATGTCCAGTCTGTTCATGTCACAATTTACACTGGCCAATCTTGATTTTTGAGAAAAATATACTTCAAGAAAAATAATATGCTCAGCCTAATTTCCGGCAACAACGTGTGCTTTATATGCGATTGGAACTTCCGTGTGGGTACTTGTAACATCTTAGTTGGGTAGCAGGTCCTTATCACTAAGCTAAATGGGCTTTGTGGTAATTGCCTACAAACCAGCTTAAGAAATAAGAATGTGTATACTACGATATTAATTCCCAGTTATAAGGTACAAAAGTATAACATTATTCTGCTCAGACTTATTTTTGTAGTATGAGTAATTTTCAGACTGACTATACAGGACATGTTTAGCCGGGGTGAACTCTATGACCTCAATATAATCAGGATGAAGAAAAACTTCACATAAATAACTTAAAATTTTCTGGAAATGTAATGTTTCAGAACTGAATTAAGTCTTCACTCTTGAAATGTGCTGGTTCGGAGCGGAAATGCTCTGCGACTCAAGTCCGGGCAGAGGCAGCCTTCTATGAAACTGTCCCCACTGAGACATTGTTTTGTTTAATAGTAGTTACCATAAAGTAAAAAAAAATACTTACCATAGATCACATGCATCATTTAAAGTTCATCCCGGGTCGAGGTTTGGTTCAAAAATATTGTAAGAATAGCGGTGAACAGCAGTGAAAAAAAAACTTTTTTCATCGCAAAACACACGCATTTTTTAGCGTTGAACGCGGTGAATTTTTGCGGTTTTTAGCGGTGAATTTTTTTTCACTGCATTCACCGGATTTCTTACAAAAAAGAAGCTGCCGTACACGGGTCCGAACCTCTCACCTCCTGCATGTCAACAACATCTTATCCCACTGCATCACTTGTCCCCTACTTCAATAATAATTCCTGTGAACATAAGATAAGCGTTGAAATAAGCGGTGAAATTTTTTTTCACTGCATTCTGCTCTGGTAGTGGTAATTTTTTTTTCGCCGCATTCTGCTGGCAGCGGCAAAGAATTTTTTTCACCGCATTCTGCTGGTAGCGGTAATTTTTTTCACCGCATTCTGCTGGTAGCGCTGAAAAAATTTTTTCGCCGCATTCTGCTGGCAGCGGCGAAGAATTTTTTTTCACCGAATTCTGCTGGTAACGCTGAAATTTTTTTTCACCGCAACCTGCTGGCAGCGCTGAAAAATTTTCTTTCACCGCATAAGCGTTGACAAAAAATTTCACCACTTACAAGTTTTTTCACCGCATTCATCGCATTGAACGCAAATCTTACACTTTCACTCAAATTCACCGCAAACTTTACATCTTTTAGCGATTTTTAGCGGTGACACCTCGACCCGGGCGTTCAATTTATACGATGGTCGTGAAAATTAGGAAACTTGCAGTCAATAAACTAATAGCTTACATCCTTTAACAATCCATCAATAACTTCAGCTAAGCTCCCTGGAAACAAAACAAGTTGTTTTTGCCTTACATTAACGTACATCGCCTTTACCGGAAAACTGCTTGTAAAATTAAGGGGGCACCATATGGACATTTACCCAAATTTACTTAACTTTGCTTCCAACCCAGAACTCCAATGTCAGGGAACTTTAATTAATAATGAAGAAAGCATTGGTTGTTTTCCAAGGACGAGGAAAAATTAGGAGCCAACAGAGAATGAACGTTAAACAAGTTTTCTGTTATAGGTAGTGAACTATTTGCGGCCTATGCTGGAACGGAATGCTCCTACGCATTCGAAGCATGCCACGAATCCCACATTGTAAGCGAAATGCTGGACGAATACTACTTGGGAAAACTACAAACGTTTGTGAACAAAGCCATGGCTTCCAACTTAGTCGTACCCTCTTGGGGTTCTCTGACCCTGATCGAAAAACGACAGTTGACACATGACGTGTATGAATTTACCTTGAGGAGTAAAACAGCGATGGCCAAAGTTCCACTTGGAGCCCATTTTTACCTCACACTTAACAATAACAACTCGAACAACAAAGGCAAAAGTAAACAAGCAGCCAAAGTTACCAGACCCTACAACTTGAGTTAGTATGCCTTTTCGACTTAATGATTTCCTTTTCTACGATCTATTAATTTTTACAACTGAGCTATATGATTGAAATTGGATCTGCAACGTTTTTCAAGAAATGTTTCAGTTTTATTGATGCTGAATAGCTCTCCACCATAACCTGAAAAATTTATGGTGTCAGAGAAACCGCAGAAAAAATTGCTAAAGTTTTTCTTCCCTATAGGAGGGATTTATTTGTGAGCACAGGTTGAAATCTCATTGAAATCCAAAAAAGTTGTTTTAATTTCACACATTGATGATGGATATTCAAGCCATGTAAGATTCGTGCAAATCAGCGCAAAACTGTTTCAAGATATGGTTTTGTTGCTAGAAAAATAATGATAACAAGTTCCACTGCCATGAAAGAATATTTTGAAAGTTTTAAAGCTAATAGGACCCATATCCCATCTGCAAATGATAAAAATAAATGAATTCACATCCAAAAACTTCATCAATAATATTGAGCGCGGTTACGTCTATCTGGGTTCAAAATTCCCAAAGGTCATATGTCTTGACACCAAAGCTCATAATCAATTGGGGGCAAAAAAGAAAAGGAGTGGAATTAGTTGCCAAATAAAAATTTTTTATTAGACGTCACTCAGTGTGAATCGCTTGCAACTTGCTTTTCTAAAGCGATAGTAAGTCGTGAAAACCGAAAAACCCCAATTAGCCAAAAATCGCGCCGCGAGGTCGTATTATTTGTCACAAACTGTCTTTTATAGCATATTTTCACTATTTTTGATTCATTTAGGACCTCACAATTGTTATTGCTGATTTTTGGCATCAGGGTCGTCCGAAAATACCGACTTCCCAAGATAGAATTAGCACTATTAGAAAGCCCCGACATCTAAACAGCTACTATAATTTTCCGATAAGCATTTCAAATTGTACGTTTCGCAGCACCGGAGAGCGGTTGTTGGCTTCAAATTGGACTTTAAATTTGGTTTTTCAAATTAGTTTACAATCAAAATTACTTAGCAAGCGCTTTTTTCTGTAAAACCAAAAAATGGAATTGCGCGGAATTTGTTTTTTTTCTGAGAAATGGAGTTTCAACTTATTAAGCAGCTTCTTTGAACATGTTATTTCAAAGTGATATTCAGTGTTCGGATTGACCTGAAAGGTCAATCCGAACACTGGAAGTTACTTTGAAATAACATGTTCAAAAATGGTGCTGAATAATTTGAAACTCCATTTCTCAGAAAAAACCGAATTTCGCGCAATTCCGTTTTTTGGTTTTACAGAAAAAAGCGCTTGCTCAGTCAATTTTAAGCAGCTTCTGCCTCTATGTATAATTCGAAGATTAGTTTTTGTTGGGTTATGAGTTTTCGCAAGCGGAATTAAAAGCGTTTTTAAATAAGTAGAAAAATTAATTATTCAAATAGGCAGGATAACAAAAATGACATTTTACAGTAGAATTTAGAGAATTATAGGAGAAATCTGATTATTAGATCAAGATGGTGATTTGATTTTTGGGATGAAAAAAGGCTCAAAAATCAGCTGTATATATACCCATTATCCGGGCGAGAAAGTCATGGTACAAAACTAATCTTAGCACCATGATTTACAGTGGGGGGTCGCAAGGTTACCCAATATGGTTTGATTCTGCAAATTTGCAGAAATCAGACGCAGGGGTACCATAGATGGTATGCATTTACAGTTTTCTAAGAATTAGTTCACATTTCCGGTGGTATCATAATCATTCAATACATGCTGGGAAGATTTTACATCAAGTAATCTCACTCTAAAATCAGTTGTCTACATTCACCAATTTGAACCGAATACTGATTCTAAGCACCATTTCTTGACGATTCATTTATATAAATTCTCTGATCAAAATGGATTTGCTTTTGTCTTTATAATTTGGTAAGTTAAACTTTCTTTCTAATTTTAAGTTTAAGACTATAGTTTGATTGATATTCTTACAACCCCACTCAGACTTGAGCTGATTGTGTAGAGTCTGTTCCCATCAAAACAGTTCTGAATGTTCTCGCCTTTGATACGGGTAAAGATTTGGTGAACATGTCGGCTGCCATATTGTCAGTGGGAACGTAAGGAATTGAAATAGTCCCATCTTCCGTCTTGTCCCGAATGAAGTGAAATTTTGCCTCAAGGTGTTTGCTCCTCTTGTGCATGACTGGGTTTTGGCACAATTTAATACAACTCTGGTTGTCCTCTCCAATTGCTATTGAAAGTTTCTGTTGGATGCCGAAATCCTCCAGAAGTTGTTTCAGGTAGAGTGCTTCCTGAACTGCTGCTGCCATGCCCTGATATTCTGCTTCTGATGAAAAAAGAGCAACTGTGGCCTGCTTCTTGACACCCCAGCTGAGTGCTGCGCCACGTCCGTTGAGCTTGAAGTAGTAGCCCATCGTTGATTTTCTGTCGTTCACGTCACCAGACCAGTCTGCTTCACTTTCCTCCACTAAATCATAACTAGCAACTTTTGTGTAGGTAAGTTTTAAAACTTTTGAACCTTATAGATATTGCAAAAGTCTTTTTCCGCACATCCAGTGTTGATTGGTAGGTGCATTCATGTGTCTGGACAGAATTTTGCCCGTGAACATGATGTCTGGCCTCGTCTGTTTGGGCAGATACAGAAGTGATCCAACCAAGCTTCTGTAGATCCTCTGGTCCCGTTCTTCGTCTCCATTTTGTGTTGTCTGAAGTTTCAAATTCAAATCAGCTGGAGTTCTTGAGGGTTTGCATTGATCCATTTGAAACCACTCTAGCATTGTTTCTATGTATTGTTCTTGGTCGACTGTGATTTTGCCCTCTTCTCGTCTGATTCTTAGACCCAGAAACCAGTGTAATCTCCCTCTGTCTTCCATGTGAACTGTTGCTTCGATTGCTTTTTGACATCGGAGTTCACTGTCATGCTTCTTAATGCCACTATGATGTCGTCAACCCAGACCAAGATGAAGATGTGACCCTCTGTCTCTGCTCATGCGAACAAGCAATGGTCATTCCTTCTTCTGCCGAACCCCTGTCTCAGTAGGAAGTTTGCCAGTTCCTTATACCAATTGTTAGCTGCCTGCTTCAAACCATAAAATGATTTATTCAGTCGGCATACTAACTTCTCTCCGTCTGATCCTTGTTTTACAAACTCCTATGGCTGTTCCAGATACAATTATTCCTCTGTTGGTGATTTCAGGAGAGCCGTCTTGACATCAAACTGGTGCATCACATGGCCCTGCTTCTCTGATAGTTGAAGTAGAATCCTGAATGTCTCTGGCTTACAGGTAGGCGCAAAAGTCTCAAAGTAGTCCAGTCCTTCCACCAGTCTGCAGCTTTTGATCACATACCGTGCTTTGTATTTGTCCATTTGACCTTTGGGTCACAATTTCACTTTGTAGACCCATTTGCTCGGTATGACGTCCCTGTCTGTTGGTGGTCTCACTAAGTTCCAAGTCCCGTTTTCTTGGAGTTCTTTGACCTCCTCCTTCATTGCCCGGTGCCACTTGTCGCAATCGTCACTTTGCTTGGCTTCGTAGACTGTTTTGGGTTCCACATAGTCACCCTCAGACACAGCAAGATGGGTCCTGACTTCTCCAAAAATTGCGGAATATTCCTTGCTTGTGTCCCTCATCTGAGCTCAGAAGCCAACTAATTGTAAAAATTCCTCCGTTTGACTGTCTTCCAGTGACTCCGAGTCTATGAGACTCCCTTTTGTTGCAGTAGATTCTTCATCCAGTGCTGCTTCCTCAACACCCGAGGAATCTCGTGTCAGTGCCGTTTCATGAGTGTAAACGCTCTCTGCGTCATGCCACTCCTCCTTGATTGCAGTAGATGTGCCCTGCTCCTCTTTGTTGCCATCGTCTTGATGAACATCATCTGGGTGCCAGATCCCCAGTGTCTGTGACCCTTCATCTAGAAGGTCAGGCGTCTCTGTGTTGTCAGGGATTGAGCTCACTTCGGACTCCTTGATGATCACATCTCGAACTGCCACAAGCTTGCGTGTGTTCGGTACGTACACCAGGTATCCGTTGTCTCCTTCAGTGTAACCCACAGACTTTCCTTCCAGTGCCTTGGGTTCAAGTTTGCTGACATCTCTGTCCCGCTTCCTCATGAAGACTGTGCAACAAAAAATAGATAGTTTACTAATTGAAAGCTTAGGTGTTACACCTCGCATCAACTCTTCTGGGCATTTTTCTTCTCCTCGTCTCATAACCAAGTTCCTGATCCTTGTTGCATGGAGAATTGCTGCTCCCCACATCAGGGAATACCCGAGTCAATAAGCAAGCATCTTGCAATCTTCAGCAGTGTCCTGCTGCACCTCTCATCTAACCCATTCTGTTGAGGCGTTTCTGGTATGGTCATCTCCTGCAGAATGCCTGCATCTAAACAGTACATCTTGAAATGTTCTGAGAGAAACTCCTTCGCATTGTCTTGTCTCAGTTTCTTGTGCGTCCCCATAATGAGAACAAACTTCTTCAGGCTGGCCAGTGCTTCACTCTTTGCCTTAAGCAAGTCCACAAACACCAACTTCAAGTAATGGTCTGCAAACTCAATGCAGAACCGGAACCCTGACAGTGACTCTACTCTGAAAGGTCCCATCACGTCTGTGAACACCCGCTCCAGCTTCTCTTCTGCTTGGGATTCTGCCACTCTTGGTACTGGAGTCTTTGTGATCTCGGCCAATGCGCACACATTGCATACTTTATCGAGTTCCCTCACTGTCTCTGGTGCATTCCTGACCGCATCCGCTTGATTCAAATAACCCAATCGTCTGTGCCACTTCCTTGCACTGTGAAGTTTCACGCTTTTGGAACTCATCTTGAATTCTAGAACGCTGCAGGGTAAGATATACAAATTATTTTCTTGTGTTAATTTTACCGAGTTCCCTTCTGAAGTTTCATGCAGCTATTTCTTTTCTCGAATGTGAAGCTATGTCCCCACTCCGTGCATCTTGAGACTGATAAGAGGTTTGAAGAATAGTCCGGGACACACGAAACATTTTTGAGTTCGCATTGGAATTCCCTTTATTTGAGGTTATGCTGATCCTCACACATCCTCTGCCCGCCACTCTGGAAGCCTCTCCATTGGGATTTCTGACCAATGATTGAATGGGCACAACGTCCAGGATCAAATCGATGTTCGTCACTATGTGATCTGTACAACCACTGTCCACCAGCATGACTGCTTTCTTCCACTGGGTAAGAACTGCCCAGTATTCCTCGTCTGATGAAGCCAATGTTGCACCCATGGCCACTGACTCATGTTTGCATCCATCTCTTTGTCTCTTCCATGCCCTGTCTAGGGGACCTTTCTCACCACTTTTGCTGCATTGTGCTGTGTCCTTCCTCCTGCAGTCCTTGGCAAAGTGTCCGGGGATCCCACACACAAAGCAGTGTCCTTTCTTGGGTCCCTTCTTGAAGTCACGCTTCGCTGCCAGTGCCACTGAACCACTTTGTCCCTTGTGCCTCTCTGCTGTGCTCTCATGGAAGTTCTGCAGCCTTTTCCTCAACTCTATGAAAATTGTTGCCGGGTTAAAGCTTTCCTGTATAACAAGACTTTTATACCCCATTGGCAGACCATTGAGGACCAAGGCGTTGAAGAGGGTCTCTGAGACAGCTTCCCCTGCTTCTTGTAGCCTTGTGAGCAACTCCTGTCCTCTGATGAAGAAGCTATCCAAATCCTCAGCATCTTCGAGCTGCAGTCGAGCAAGCTGTGCCACCAAAGTCACCGCTGTCGGCGTCTCCACACTCTGAAATCTCTCTTGCAAAAGCTTCCAAGCCTTTGCTTTATCTCCGATGCCGTCATCTCCCACAAAGTCAGGTCTCATCAGCATGAGGGTTGTTGCATCTAGAGTCAGTGCCAGATGCACCACAACTTGTTTCGTTTCTCCCTGATGTCTGCAACTTCCTTCTCATATGCATCCTTCAGCACATTGTAATTCTTCTTTTCATCATTGCCCGCCCCATTGGCTAGTGGTGCAGGCTCATTGGGTTGCTCTTCTGTCCCAAGTAGTGATTTGTAGAGTCCCTTGGTCTGCATCATTGCCACAAATCTTGTGCTCCAGATTGGAAAGTCCTGTGCTTTTCCTGTGTAGGTCAGCAGCTTCACTGTCTGTTGATCCATCGTAGTTTGAGCAGGCAAAACAGTTGTGAAAAGAAAAGGTACTAAGCAGAAAAGGATTATGACTGTCAACAACAAATTAGTTTTGTTTTAGAAATTAGTTTTACGACTTAGAAAGTTGCTGGGCCCATAACCTGTTGAGTTATGGGTTTTCGCAAGCGGTAAAAAAAGGTTTTTAAATAAGTAGAAAAATTAATTTTTCAAAAAAAGAGAAACAAGAATGGTATTTTACAGTAGAATTTAGAGATTTACAGGAGAGATCTGATTATTAGATCAAGATGGTAATTTGATTTTGGGGATGAAAAAAGGCTCAAAAATCACCTGTAAACATACCCATTATCAGTGTGAGAAAGTCAAGATACAAAACTAATCTTAGCACGATGATTTACAGTGGGTGTCGCAAGGGTCACCCAAAATGGTTTGCTTCTGCAAATTTCCCAGAAATCAGTTGCAGGGGGTACCATAGATGGTATGCATTTACATTTTTCTAAGAATTGGTTCATATTTCCGGTGGTATCATAATCATTCAATACATGCTGGGAAGATTTTACGTCAAATAATCTAACTCTAAAATTAGTTATCTAGATTCACCAATTTGAACCGAATATTGATTCTAAGCACCATTTCTTGACGATTCATTTATATGAATTCTCTGATCAAAATCAATTTGCTTTTGTCATTCTAATCTGGTAAGTTAAGCTTTCTTTCTAATTCTCACTAAGTTTAAGACTATAATTTGATCGGTATTCTAACAGTTTTTTTTATCTAGAAACGTCTAAAACTACCTAAAACTGTTTAAAATGCCAAATTTTCAGTGTTAATAGTTCTAGGAGGGCGGTTAGATTGCTTCTTAAAGTTACCTCTGTTTTCCAGACCATTATTGGTGTCTATCCAAAAAATGTAAAACTCCAATTATAATTCACAATTCTGGACCCTTCAGCATGATTGGCTTCACGGTATTTTTCATAAAACAACCAGATGCGCTTCCGTCATGTGAAATATAATTAGTGAAGGTCAAATTGCAATGTCTAATTCTGGCCACACTAAGTTCTGCTCAAACTCAGTTTGCTCCTAATTAGTTTGACTTTTGCTAAATAAATTGAAATGTTTTGTAATAGCCCACCAAGATTGCAAATGAATTGCTCACCAGATTTAATTGAAAATTGGTAACCATAAAACGGTCCATAAAAGTTTTTTTATGTGAAGTAAGTTATTATAGAAGTGAACTTCATATTTTTTGAGGTTTAATGAATCCAAAACTGGGTTTTCGAATTGATTTGAAAAATACCCAAAAAAAGGGCCTTTCATATTAGAGCATTTTTAATGAAAAATTTGTAACCATAAAACGGTCCATAATTTTTTTATGGCGCTTTATGGTAAGTACGGCACCATAAAAGTAAAGTACAGAAACTTGAAATTTCATGCGCAGAATAGTTGATTCGGAACTGCATGTGGCCCTTTGGACTGTTTGTCAACCAAACTCAAAAGTTTTTATGATCAATGTATGTTTAGTAAGTTTCCGTAAAATCCATATATGGCGTTTTATGGTTGGGAAGTTTCTTTTTTGGTGGTCAACCCGGGTGAGGTTTTAGCCGGAAATGACTTCTGAACAGACCAACCTAGAGGGAGGTGACCTCTGATTAGACCAAAATCAGACAGTTGTACAAAATCTGACAAGTGCATTGTCTAGACTTTAGTGCGCTCGAAGCGGTTTCCAGACACTGCTATTTTCGGCCTGGAAACACAACGTGTCTCAACATGGGTCTGATCAAAGATCACTTCTGTCTGGCATCTCCAGCTGGGCAATGTGCTGTTGTTCAGTAATTGTTCCGACCCCACTTGTGGGGGGAGAAACTATATACTCAAATGGGTATTTTTATGTTCAGTCAATTTTTGCCGATCGATATATTCATCGTAGAGAATTGTGAGTGGTATCATTAAAAAGCTCGTCCAGCGTAGAATTCGAAATTATAAAGATTTTTTCGAATTTCTTTTTTTTCGAGGAGTTGTCGAGGATTGAAGTTTTGTGTGAACATGTGATATTTTGTTTATTTTTAGTGTAATTTATGTGTAATTTAGTCTAATTCTTCAAATTAAGATAATTTTTAAATAAAAGTTTGATTCAAAATTACATTTCAAGCCACCGAAAGATTCAATATTGAGTTCCTAACAGACGGAAAGCGATAAAAAAGACTATTTCTGGTCTCATAGGGAAGTTCACAATCAAAAAAAATTATCGAATTCTATTTGAGAGCTTTTTTTTTAAAAAAACTTTTTTTCCGTTTTCTTATGTCAGATAGAGACTAGTCACTTTTCATTCAAGGTTCCGTTAATGATAAACCTATTTCACAGTCTAATGACGCCCAGTGAACAAAAAATTCGTTTTTAAAGAATCGCTCGTATTTTTTTTGGCTACGACTCTGAATTTTGATTGAAATTTTGATTTTTTTTGAGGTTTTACTGAATTTTCGGAGTCCTATGGCTTAAACGCGTTGCCTAAAAGTGCAATAGGTTTCATGATGAGCATTAAGAGAACCTATCTAGAGCTTTGAGTGGACAGCTAATGGCTGTTAAGTCTTTAAAAATGGTTTTTCGAGAAATTTTTTTATCATTAACCAATCATAAATTATTTTCGTGAAATTTAGGTCAACTTCAGTAATGACACAACCACCATATTTGCTACTGCAACCAAAATTAATCTGGTTAGCGATTTTATTTTGTTATTATTTGTTATATGACTTCAATGATACAAAATTTCGAAACTTAAAAAAAATTCGGATTTTTTCGTTTTATTGGTCCCTCTTGAAATCTTATCAAATTCTCCTGATATTAATATCTCCCATTGGCTTAGAAAAATTTTTCAACGGATCTTGGACAGAGTTTTCAGAGAAAAATTTATGGTTTAAATGGCTTCGACACTTTCTTCGCGCACTTTGCCACTGAATTTTTTTCTTTTCGCCGGTATTTGTTGTTGTTTCCATAGTCATAAGACTTATTGTGATGTCTTATCGATTACCTATTCATACAAGTTATTTTTTTTGTCCAATCGACGCACAACTAAGCGTATTTATTGGCTTCCGTTGAAAGCTATTGGATTTAATGTCTGTTAAGACTTTAAAAGTGATTTTCCGAGAAATTTTTAACATTAAACAATCTTAACCCTTAGTTCGTGAACTGTAGGTCAGTCTCAGTAATCACAGGACATTTTTTGTAATTCAACCCAAATAATCTAGTTATCGGTTTTATGTTCTAGGTATTGGTGTTATGATTTCGATGCACAAGTTTTCATAACTTTTTAAAAATTTTTTGATCTCTTTTTCTTACTTCTGGTTCCTTTTGGAATCTTAACACATTATCCTAATATTGATAGTTCCATGGGCTTAGAGATTACAACGTTCAATGGATTATACAAAAATTTTTCAGAGAAAAGCTTATAGTTTAAAGGGCTTCGAAACTCCTCGAGCATTTTTCTACTAATTTTTTGGATTTTGCCTGTTTTTTTTGTTGTTTTCATAGTCAATAATTTTTTGTAATGTTTTATTGATGAGTTACGAATGCCAAACATCCCATCTTGTTGTCTCACCGAATCATAACTTAGCGTATTTTTTAGCTCCCGTTGAAGGCTATTTAATTTAGTGGCGTTGTTACTACGGATTTTCTCAAAAAAATGTCGTTTTTTAATGTATTTGTTCATGTTTGTTGATTTATTGCAGTCAAAATGTTAAAACAAAGAATTCCATTGCTGTTAA
The DNA here is from genome assembly GCF_964194025.1 of Convolutriloba macropyga. Lineage (NCBI taxonomy): Eukaryota > Metazoa > Xenacoelomorpha > Acoela > Convolutidae > Convolutriloba > Convolutriloba macropyga. The sequence goes on along the minus strand of NC_134479.1, from coordinate 19,655,007 downwards.
AATTTAATTGAAATTGGAAAAACTTTAACTGAAAAGTTCATTTTTTAATGGCTTCGACACTTTCCTCGCTCATTATTTTTTTTAATTTGCTGCTATGTTAGCCTGTTTTTTATTCTTTAGGTAGCGGTTAAAGCTGACCGGTCTCATAAGTTTTTAAGTGAGGATTGATTGAATAATGTTACCCGAAGAAGACTGTTTATAGCGATTAGTCTTCGAGTTTTTAATATTATACTTTTTGAGATTTTAAGGAAATTTCAATTTTTTTCAGTTTTTGTTGTTGTTTTTATTAACTGGTAACGTGTTCTCAACATTGAGAGGTCCCATGTATTTTAAAAATTAACAGGTTTACTGATATTATGACGTAACTAAGGTTTTGTTTGTTGGATCATGTGTTTTCATAAAAAGTTATGTGAGTGGTGTATTTGTGTTTCTTTTTCTCTTCCTTTAGCACAATCGCGTAATAACAAATCCCAATGATTTTCAAAAGTGGCCAAATTGAACTTATTTATTTATTCATTATATATTTAGTTGAACTGAATTAGTATAAATGGAAATTGAAATAAAAATCCATATTATTCAGATAATAGCTAATGATTTTAATGGCTTCACTAATTTGTGTTTCCGCAATGTTTTTAATTTTTCTGCATCTATAGTCGGTTCCTATGGCTTAGTCTAACCAAACACAGGTCCTATTGGTTTCATTATGACTCTTTAGAAAATTTTTTTAGAATTAATTCGTTGAAAGCTATTGATTTTTGAGACTTCAAATTATTCGGTTTAAAAAAATGTGGATTGATTTTTGAATTTCGACCAATTATTTTTTTTGAAGAAATGTTACCTAGTCTCATTAAGAAAAAATCCTGTCTGCTGTGTAGTTAGGAAAATTAAATTCGTGTAGTTAGGATTTTGTCTAATTATAATGTGACGTTTTACTAGGTGCTTTTAAAATTAGTTATTGAATTTTTGACGTGAAACTTTTGTTTTTGCTTTTTTGTAGTTGTTGTTTTTTTTCTTTTTTTTCTCGTAGTCTTTTCAATGCAGATATCGTTGTAATGAGCCATGGCATCATTTAATTCAATTATTATTTTGGTTGTGTAACGGTTTTTTTGAATTCATCTACTTTTGATTATCGCGTTGTCAAAAATGTAAATCAAAAGACAGTTAATTCAAAAATGTAGATCAGCGCGGGTCGGAACATAATGTGCGAACGCACATTAACGAGCCGCCTTGTTTGTTTTGTAAAGATAGATGGATCTTTTTACTTTGTGCCCCCCAGTACGTTATGCGCCCCCAGTCACAGAGCACGTGCCATTACATAGTAAATCATTATGTAAAAATATAACACGTGCATCGGGTGTGCAAATAATATGCACCCACTAAGCTGCCCACTAACCTGGGGGGGGGGGCACAAACGGAAAAGGTCAAGATAGATCACATACTCTACTCCATGACGCTTTCTAAACAATAACTTATTATTGAAAAATACTCAACACAAATACCCACGAAACTTTAACTTAATTTAGTGGTTCTCTAATGAAGCTTTGTTCGTCTTCCGCTTAAGCTTGCTGTGTCCCGTTCAACTTTTCCGGATCTGCTTGTTTTGATCAGTCTGTTTGATGTCTCGTTAGTTAGAGTTGGAGAGGACAAACGTGATTTGATCTTCGCAATCAAGATCTACCAGAAGTCATCCATCAACCCAGAGGGAGGCCAGTTCACCCAGTTGCTGGACAGACTGAAGAGAGGTGAGATGGTGAAGAGTTACGGGCCAGTGTCACATATGGACCACCTGGGCAGGAATCTTGTAGAGGTCAAAGGTCGCAGGTGCTACTTCAGGCGACTTCTAATGATAGGTGAGATGACCCAATTGAGTGACTGACTTCACCTTTGCGCCGGCTGACCATTACTAAGTTTTTTGACAATCACATCAAAGGCTGTGAAGAAACAAAGATGCAATATAAAGCAAAAATGAGAACAAATTATTCAATGACACAAGCAGACAGACTATAGGTTTTGCTTTTTTGAACATTAACATTACAATCATTTATCATTTATGACGTATTGTGACATGTCTAAGGATACAGTTGAGTTCATAATCAAAAAGATCTCAGATTAGATCATCGTGAGGAGTTTTGATCTGATCGGAGGGCAAAATCTGTACAATGATATGATCAGACAGGGGAAGTCTAAAACCAAGCCGTTCACAAAAATTTGCTGTGGAAAATGTTAGAATATCGATCAAACTATAGTCTTAAACTTAGTGAGAATTAGAAAGAAAGTTTGACTTACCAGATTAGAAAGACAAGCAATATGACTTTGATCAAAGAAATTGTATAAATGAATCGTCAAGAAATGGTGCTTAGAATCAATATTCGGTTCAAATTGGAGAATCTAGATAACTATTATTAGAGTTAGATTAATTCATGTAAAATCTTCCCAGCATGTATTAAATGATGATGATATCTCCGGAACGGTGAATGAATTCTTAGAAAAGAGCAAACGCATTCCATTTACGGTGCCCAATGCGACTGATTTGCAGAAGCAAACCATATTGGGTAACCCTTGCGACCCACACTATAAATCACGGTGCTAAGATTAGTTTTGTATCTTGACTTTTTCAAACTGATAATGGGTATATACAGCTGATTTTTGAGTCCTTTTTCATCCCCAAATTCAAATCACCATCCTGATCTAATAATCAGATCTCTCCTGTAAATCACTAAATTCTACTGTAAAATATCATTTTGTTATTCTCTCATTTTTGAGAAATTAATTCTTTTAATTAGTTAAAAACGCTTTTTATTCCGCTTGCGAAAGTCCATAACCCAACAGGTTATGAACCCAGCAATTTTCTAAGTCATAAAAGTATTTTCGAAAACAAAACTAATTTGTTGTTGACAGTCATAATCCTTTTCTGCTTAGTACCTTTTCTTTTCACAACTGTTTTGCCTGCTCAAACTCCAATGGATCAACAGACAGTGAAGCTGTTGACCTACAGAAAAGGCACAGGACTTTCCAATCTGGAGCAAAAGATTTGTGGCGATGATGCAGACAAAGGGACTCTACAAATCACTACTGGGGACAGAGGAGCAACCCAATGAGCCTGCGCCACTGGCCAATGGGGCAACCAATGATGAGAAGAAGAACCACAAGGTGCTGAGGGATGCATATGAGAAGGAAGTTGCAGACATCAAGGAGAAACGGAACAATGTGTGGTGCCATCTGGCATTGACTCTAGATGCAACAACCCTCATGCTGATGAGACATGACTGTGTGGGAGATGATGGCATTGGAGATGGAGCAAAGGCTTGGAAGCTTTTGCAAGAGAGATTTCAGAGTGTGGAGACGCCGACAGTGGTGACCTTAGTGGCACAGCTTGCTCGACTGCAACTCGAGGATTCTGAGGATTTGGACAGCTTCTTAATCAGAGGACAGGAGTTGCTAACAAGGCTACAAGAAGCAGGGGAAGCAGTCTCAGAGACCCTCTTCAACGCCTTGGTCCTCAATGGTCTGCCAATGAGGTATGAAAGTTTTGTTATACAGGAAAGCTTCAACCCGCCAACGAACTTCACAGAGTTGAGGAAAAGGCTGCAGAAATTTCATGAGAGCACGGTGCAGAGACACAAGGGACAAAGTGGTTCAGTGGCACTGGCAGTGAAGCGTGACTTCAAGAAGGGACCCAAGAAAGGAAACTGCTTTGTGTGTGGGATCTCTGGGCCCTTTGCCAAGAACTGCAGGATGAAGGAGACAGCACAATGCAGCAAGTGTGGTGAGAAGGGTCACCTAGACAGGGCATGCAAGAGACAAAGAGATAGAGGCAAACATGAGTCAGTGGCAATGGGCCAACATTGGCTACACCAGACGAGGAATGCTGGGCAGCTCTTACCCAGTGGAAGACAGCAGGCATGCTAGTGGACAGTGGTTGTACAGATCACATAATGACGAACATCGATGCATTCCTGGACTTTGTGCCCATTCAATCAGTGGTCAGAAATCCCAACTGAGAGGCTTCCAGAGTGGTGGGCAGAGGCTGTGTGAGGATCAGCATACCCTCAAACAAAGGGGAATTCCAATGCGAACTCAAAAATAATCTGTGTGTGCCGGACTATTCCTCAAACCTCCTATCAGTCTCAAGATGCACGGAGTGGGGACATAGCTTCACTTTCGAGAGAGGAAACAGCTGCATGAAACTCCAGAAGGGAACTTGGGTAAAAGTAACACAAGAAAATAATTTGTTTTACTTACCCTGCAGCGTTCTAGAATTCAAGATGAGTTCCAACAGCGTTAAACTTGACAGTGCAAGGAAGTGGCACAGACGGTTGGGTCATTTGAATCAAGCGGATGTGGTCAGGAATGCACCAGAGACAGTGGGGGAACTCGATGATGTATGCAATGTGTGTGCATTGGCCAAGATCACAAAGACTCCAGTACCAAGAGTGGCAGCGACCCAAGCAGAAGAGAAGCTGGAGAGGGTGTTCACAGACGTGATGGGACCTTTCGGAGTAGAGTCACTGTCAGGGTTCCGGTTCTGCATTGTGTTTGCAGACCAGTAAACGAAGTTTGTGTTTGTGGACTTGCTTAAGGCAAAGAGTGAAGCACTGGTCAGCCTGAAGAAGTTTGTTCTCAGTGTGGGGACGCCCAAGAAGCTGAGACAAGACAATGCAAAGGAGTTTCTCTCAGAGCAGTTCAAGACGTACTGCTTAGATGCAGGCATTCTACAGGAGAAGACCATACCAGAGACGCCACAACAGAATGGGTTAGCTGAGAGGTGCAACAGGACACTGCTGGAGATGGCAAGATGTTTGCTCATTGACAAAGGACTTCCCAAGATGATGTGGGGAGCAGCAATTCTTCACGCAGCAAGGATCAGAAACTTGGTTGTGAGACGAGGAGATGAAAAATGCCCAGCAGAGCTGATGAGAGGTATAAAACCTAAGCTTCCAATTAGTAAATTATGTATTTTTGGTTGCACAGTCTTCATGAGGAAGAGAGACAGAGAAGTCAGCAAACTTGAACCCAAGGCACTGGAAGGAAAGTTTGTGGGTTACACTGAAGGAGAAAACGGATACCTGGTGTACATATCCAACACACGCAAGGTGATGGCAGTTCGAGATGTGATCATCAAGGAGTCTGAAGTGGGCTCAATCCCTGACAACAAAAAAACGGCTGACCTACTAGATGATGGGTCGGAACAGGGAATCTGGCACCCAGATGATGGTCATCAAGACGATTACAACAGAGAACGACAGGACACATCTGCTGCAATAAAGGAGGAGTGGCATGACGCAGGGAGCCTGAATACTCAAGAAACAACGCTGAGACAAGAGGCCTCGGATGTTGGAGAAACAGCACTAGATGAAGGATCTACTGCAACAAGAGGGAGTCACAGAGACTCAGAGTCACTGGAAGACAGTGACACAGAAGACTTCTCACAGTTAGAGACAGTTGGCTTCAATGAAGATGCACTGGAACACGCGGACAGAGCAGAGCCCAGACGACGGACACGAGCAAGGAATGTTCCGCAATTTTTTGGAGAAGTCAGGACCCATCTTGTTGTGACTGAGGGCGACTATGTGGAACCCAAAACAGTCTACGAAGCCAAGCAAGGTGACGATTGGGACCAGTGACACCGGGCAATGAAGGACGAGGTCAAGGCACTCCAAGACAACGAGACTTGGAACCTAGTGACACCACCCACAGACAGAGACGTCATACGGGGCAAATGGGTCTACAAAGTGAAATTGGGACCCAGTGGTCAAGTGGACAAATACAAAGCGCTCTATGTGGCGAAAGGATTCAAACAAGTGGAAGCACTGGACTACTTTGAGACTTTTGCGCCTACCTGCAAGCCAGAGATATTCAGGATTCTACTTCAGCTATCAGCGAAGCAGGGCCATGTGATGCACCAATTTGATGTCAAGACTGCTTTCCTGCACTCACCAATCGAGGAAGAAGTGTATCTGGAACAGCGTTTTACAACAGGAGTTTGTAAAACGCGGATCAGATGGGGAGAAGTTGGTATGTCGACTAAATAAATCAATTTATGGTTTGAAACAGGCTGCTAACAACTGGTACGAAGAGCTGGCAAACTTCTTACTGAGACAGGGGTTCACCAGAAGCAGGAACGATCACTGCTTGTTCGCAAGATCAGAGGCAGAGGATCACACCTTCGCCTTGGTCTGGGTTGACGACATCATAGTAGCATCAAGAAGTATGACAGTGGTCTCTGATGTCAAGAGGGCACTAGAAGCAACCTTTCACATGGAAGACAGAGGGAGACTACACTGGTTTCCGGGTCTTAGAATCAGACGAGAAGAGGGCAAAGTCACAGTCGACCGAGAACCCTACATAGAAACAATGCATGAGCGGTTTCAAATGGATCAATGCAAACCCTCAAGTACTCCAGCTGATTTGAATTTGAAACTTCAGACAGCACAGAACGCAGACGAAGAAGTGGACCAGAGGATCTACAGAAGCTTGGTTGGATCACTTCTCTATCTGGCAAAACAGACGAGGCCAGACATCATGTTCACAGTCAACATTCTGTCCAGACACATGAATGCACCTACCAATCAACACTGGATGTGCGGAAAACGACTTCTGTGATATCTTCAAGGTTCAAAAGGTTTAAAACTTACTTATACAAAAGAGGCTAGTTGTGATTTAGTGGGCGAAAGTGATGCAGACTGTTCTGGAGACGTGAACGACAGAAAATCAACAACGGGCTATTACATCAAGCTCAACAGACGTGGCGCAGCACTCAGCTGGGGTGTCAAGAAGCAGGCCACAGTTGCTCTTTTTTCTGCTGCTGCTGCCACAGTTGCATGGCAGCAGCAGTTCAGGAAGCACTCTACCTGAAACAACTTCTAGAGGATTTTGGCATCCAGCAGAAACGTCCAATAGCAATTGGAGAAGACAACCAAAGTTTTATCAGACTCTGCCAAAACCCAGTCATGCACAAAAGGAACAAGCACATCGAAAAAAAGTTTCACGTCATCCGGGACAAGACGCAGGATGGGACTATTTCAATTCATTACGTCCCTACAGACAAAATGGCAGCGGACATCTTCACAAAGTCCTTACCCGTTTCGAAAGTGGAAACATTCAGAGCAGTTTTGATGGGAACAGACTCTACGCAATCAGCTCAAGTCTGAGTGGGGGTGTTAGAATATTGATCAAACTATAGTCTTAAACTTAGTGAGAATTAGAAAGAAAGTTTGACTTACCAGATTAGAAAGACAAGCAATATGACTTCGATCAAAGAAATATAAATGAATAGTCAAGAAATGGTGCTTAGAATCAATATTCGGTTCAAATTGGTGAATCTAGATAACTATTATTAGAGTTAGATTAATTGATGTAAAATCTTCCCAGCATGTATTAAATGATGATGATATCTCCGGAAGTGTGAATGAATTCTTAGAAAAGTGCAAATGCATTCCATTTATGGTGCCCATTGCGACTGATTTGCAGAAGCAAACCATATTGCGTAACCCTTGCGACCCCCACTATAAATCACGGTGCTAAGATTAGTTTTGTATCTTGACTTTTTCACACTGATAATGGTTATATATACAGCTGATTTTTGAGTCCTTTTTCATCCCCAAATTCAAATCACCATCTTGATCTAATAATCAGATCTCTCCTGTAAATCTCTAAATTCTACTGTAAAGTATCATTTTGTTATTCTCTCATTTTTGAGAAATTAATTCTTTTACTTAGTTAAAAACGCTTTTTATTCCGCTTGCGAAAGTGCATAACCCAACAGAAAACCTCTCGTAAATATTGGGATATGCAATGGATTTTTCTCAAAGCAGCGATTGGAAATTTTGAATGATCACAGGTCGTTTGGGTCTTTGACTTTAACCTGGGTTATTCTTCATTTTGCCCTACGGTAACTGTGAAAATTTCAAAAATTTATGTGTAATTTTTTGCAGGGATGATCATTTTTGTCATCTGTTTTCAGGGCAGTCTATCGTTGCTCCATGTATTATGAACTGGAACGCTAAAATTGCTTTAAAATATAGGAAATGATGTGAATGCTGTGACTGCTGTAAGAATTGCGGTGAAAAATTAAAGTTACAACACTAAATTTACAGCCATTCTTTAAAATTTCAATTTTTCACCGCAGTTTGCAAAAAATGATACATTATTATCTGTAAAAACCCGATCCGCGTGTACTGCTGATGAGTTTACGTTTGCTTACAGTTGGCGGAAGTGGTGTGAGTGCAATGATGGGTTTGATTGATAGATTTCTTCCAATGGGAAACGAGATCATTCTTGTCTGCTGCAACAGAACAGAAGATGACATCATATACAGGTTCTCTCTAACTCAGTAACCTTCACCGTGACCTATATTGAAAGAAATTCTGCGCTGATTCAGAGACTGAAATTAAAATACGCGTGAAACCAAATTTCTGAACAATGGGCAGTCATGAAATTGATTCAATTGAATGGATTTTTAACCACACAGGTTTGTAAGTGTGTTCATTAAAAACAATTTTAGCGTATACGATTCGCCTGAAATGTGCGCTCTGACATAAGAAGGCTTTTAATATCCTTTATGCGTTGAGTACGCTGAAATGAGCTGATAGGGTTAAATTTTGAAAAAAATGAGCTGTTGAATTTCAGTTTTCTTTTATTTTCAATTTGTATTTTAGAAGTCAATTGAATGAATATGCGAAAGAGTTCCCCAATTTATCCCTTCATCATGCCATTGAAGTGGTACCCGTCACTGCCCAATACAGGCAAGTTGCTGATCTTTTATTACTTTTTCTTCAAGAGTATTGATTGTTAATGTTATTAACTAGTTGTTCCGACCCTCTTGAGGGGGGAGGAACTATATACTCAAATGGGTTTTTTTTTGTTCCGTGAATTTTCGCCGCTAAATATATTCATCGTATTGAGTTGAGACTGGTATCATTAGAAAGCTCGTCCAGCGTAGAATATGGAATTAAAAAGATTTTTTTAATTTTCGTTTTCTACAGGGAGTTATCGAGGTTTAAACTTCTGAGAAAAGAAGAGTGAATTCACGTTGTTTTTATTCACATTTTCCGGAATTTTTGCGTAAATTTTAGTCTATTTTGCCAAAATTTGTTATAATTTTTAAGAATAGTGTCGTTGATTTTATTTTTGAAGACGAAAAAGCATTGTTGATTGTTTTGATTTAAATTTTTGGTCAAAAAATATGGATAAACATTTCAAAATTTAGCCTTTTTCATCAAAAACAGCACGAAATAAGCTAATTTAGTCCACTTTGATTAAATTTGCCGACAGTACACCTCCAAACAACACACATACAATCTTTGTAGACTCAGAGGGGGGCTATTTCTACTTCAGAGTCCGCTGAGAGTGCACTGTAGTTAAAACTTTGCCGTTTTTTGCTAACTTTACTCGTTGATTATCAAAAATGCAGAATTTATTTTGAGTTTTCAACTAACAAATTATCTATATCTACAACATTCGAAAAATCAATTGTTTCTAACGGACAATAAGTTTTAGCAGGGCTAGTTTTGGGCCATTCTTGGACTGTTACAATCCAAAAAAAATCGGGTTGTAATCAGTCGATCTTTTTTTTTTTAAAAAAAGATTTTTTTAATAATAAAGAACAGAACATACCAAATCAAAGCTCAGGAGTGATAGATCCAACCAATTCGCTTGCTAAGCAGCTCCAAGCTGATGCACTTAGTTTTTTAATTGAAATTTTATGGTCGTTTTTTTTTAAAAAATAATTGACTTTTCAATAAATAATGGCTTAATTAACTTTTCCTCTATTTTTTTCTTAATTTGTTCAACTTCCAGCTTAGTGTCAGCAAACAAAGACTGCTTCTTCTTTCTACTGATTTAACATTTATTCTCGGTTGCAGTTTTAAGCCTGAAGTTATTGTTTTCTGGCTTTGATACTACAAGATTTCAGATTTTTGTTTGTTTTGATATTTGCCAGTTTTTCACGTTTTCTAATTTTGTCAGATTATCACATTATTGACAGCTCTCATGTCACCTTATTAGCATTCAGAATGAAGCACAATTGAACATATCAAAATCCTGAAAGATATACATCATCGTTTTAACGGCCTCGACGCCTCTTTCTTGAAGAAATCAATTGATTTTTTTAATTTTGTCTCTAACTGTCATTTATACTTTGTCGTTTCGGTCATATGAAATTTCCTGTATAGTGATAGCTTTCATTGACTTTTCATGGAAGAATAGAAAAACCGATAATCTGATACTAGTAGATAGCTGATGGCTTTCATGACTTTGAAAACAATCGTTTTCCAAAATTTAAAAAAAAAACTTTTTAACTTCTCAATTTTGTTCTTTTCATGTTTCTTTTTGTTACCTAATCTCGTTAGTTAATTACAGGTCAAATATGACATTATGGGTGTCAAGGGAATAAAAGGGATTGGTGTCCCAAAATCTTTTTTTAAAAGAATTTGTTATGACCTTATTGGCTTCGACACCGGTTTTTCACAAAAAAAGTAAATTAATTTGATTTTTGTCATATTTGACATTCTTTTTGTAGATGCAAGAAATATTCTGGATAATTACAGGTCTCGAGGGCTTCCTTTTCATTAAAAAACGACCTTATTTAAATAGCTCTTTTTGTAACTAATGCCTTTCATGACATTGAATGTAATTTCGTTTCGAAAAAAAAATTAAAAGTTTTACATACTTTAGCACTTCGCTTTTTTGTCTACTCGTTACCTAGTCTTACTAATGAATGAACACGTACTACATTATAGCTGTTTGAAGAAGGCGCAATCAAATATATTTTGAGTGCCAAAATTTGGCATGACGGTTTTGACAGCGTTTTCTGGCAAGTTTCAATTGAAATTTTGTTTGTTCTTTGTTGTTCTGTTTAGCCGCTTTAAAAAATGAATAAGGACAGGTCCTAATGCCCTTCTATAGAAGCAGTGGTAATCGTAAATTTGTGGTAATATTAATTGATTCCTAATGGTATTTATTACTTTGAAGTTAACTGTTTCAAAAAAATAAGTTAATTTTTTTACTTTACTGTTTTTTTCTTTTTTGTATAATTGTTACCAAACCTTTTTATGGACTGGTCGCATATGTTTTCTGGTGATTTATAAGTTTTTTTTGTTTAGTTTTATGTTTATCTGACGGTATGTGGACTTTGTTATTAAATTTAGTTTTTAAGAGGGACATAAATTTTTTGATGTAATTAATGTTTGCTGTTGTTGTTGTTTGATTTTGCTGTTCGTCTTGACTCGCTTTCTTAATGTTGACATATTACAGCAATCTAATGCATCAATTTTTACTCCACTGAGTTATTTGCTTTGGAGGCTATATTATCGTTCATACAGAATTTTTTGAAAAAGACTTGGGCTTTTCTGGGATTCGCAAAAAATAATTTTTGGGTTTTTCTATCTGTTCCTCATTTGGTAGACAATTATGCCAAAATTGTGGATGGGCGGGGTCGGAACCTTATGTGCCATCGCACATTACCGAGCCGCCTTGTTATAACTAAAATATGATACAACTAACTAAGCTGAATTCAAGTTTTAAAAAACTCGCCGCCGCCTTGGGGGGTCATGATCAAGGCAAAATCCGAATTTTTTCTAGGAGTAGGGCCCGGAACGAGAGGTGCATGATTGGAATGCAGTTTTCTGGCACTATGTTCAGATCAGTTCTCCTTTAATACGAAATAATTTGTAGGAATTCGTAGGTTATAAACAATGTCTCCTGAGTTAATCAACTTTGCAAGTGAAGATGGCCACTTTTACGGCCTTCGATGCAAAATCCAAAATTTTCTGGGCTTTTTTGACCCATGTTAACTACACTACTCGTCTTCAGCCATTATGGCTCCCGTATTCAGTTTTATGAGAGCAAGGAGAAATAAAAACTGATACATTGAAAAAATTATACAATGAGAACTGGGGCTTATCAATTAAAATAGTTTCAGTGCTCAGATTTTTTTTTGGATTAGGTTGAAATCTATTTTTTGAATTAAATGGGATTTTTATGAACGAATGAGAACATTTGGCAACAAAAGTTTTCGGAGCAGAACAATCAAACATCAAAATTTTTTAATGAGAGAACAACTGCCCGCAAAATTTATCAATGTGGTCAATATCAACAAAGTAAATAACTGAGTTAACGATCTGATAAGGTTAACACTCTACATAACTTGTCAAATGTTGAGTTTTATATAGATAATGAGAATTCTTTTTAGTTATGAGCCATTGAAAAGTATTTCCATAAAACTACTTCGGATCTAATATCTTTCTGGTGTGTTTGTGGTAGGGTTTTACTAAGTTTGAAGCAGTTGTTGAAAAAATGTAACTTTTTGACGCTAAACCTCTGTCGAAAGTTTTCTTGAAGACTATTGTTTCAAATAATTTTCTCAAGTAATTTCATCGGGCTTGACCTTTTGTTTTTTTCAGTGATTTGAATTGAGTGCATTCAGAAATTAAGACATCGAATTTCAGACAGTAAGAAATCGATTGTGAGCCGTATATATGAGTACAAAAATCCCGTAGCTTAGATGTTAATGACCGGGAATCGTACTCCAGAGGTTGGGGGTTTGACCCCTTAACTAGCCAGAAGTATTTGCACCCTAAAAAATCTTTTAACTTATGCTCCTTTTAAACTGTTTGCGTCGCGTTCAAGATCAATTCATCCAATTTGGTTTACGTCTAAAAAACTTCAAACCGTTTCACGCTTCCTAAAATTTTTCTAATATAAGCGTTATTTTTCTCAAATTTTTAAACATTTCGAATACTGTTTTCAGGTTGAAAGCTGCAATCAGACCTTCAAAATGGGTCAGATTTGACAATTGTTCAGGTTTTCCCCCGTGCACCAAAGTGTAGGACTGAGAAAAATGCGACTTGATGTCAGAACTTGTCAAACAAAGTAACTTCGTAAATAACTTGCGGCAGTAAAAAACAATTAAAGTTTTTTTGTGTGCTTAACTGATGAAGTAACACAAAGGAGCAGGATCTAGCCTACGTTTTCTAACCCTAGTTGTTTCCACACTGGTGGAAATTGCGCACCCGCTTCCGTTTTGATTCTCGATTGTTTTTTAGCACCAAAACTTTATCTTGAAGCACAACAATAATTTCACCCTTCGGGTTATAAAAAGAGAAAAGCAAAATTAAGGCGATCAAATTCGATAACGCAGTACTTAAAAATTATTTTGAAGTTGTTGCTGCCACCATAAAACCACCGCATTATGTTATCGACCACCTCAGCAATGGAAAAAATGTCATTACTATGCACATCTGAACCAGACAATAAAACAAATAATCAGTTTTTTATGAAGACCAAAAATTAATTGCAAGGATGGCAACCTTATGAAGACCAGCTGATATCTTTCAAACGCTTAGAATATTTGTTAAGCTCTTTTAGTGCATTGGATCCACCTCAAAGGAACAACTCAAGTCTGAAGAGAAGAAGTGCAAAATGATTGTATCAAAAATTATGGTGTTGACTAGGAGTGTTTTTTTATCAATTGATGCCCTCTGCAAACTGATTTTATAGCAATCATACGAGACCAGATTTTATTTGTAACAGAATTACGCGCATTTTTTTTGGGCAACATTTGAAGCAGATTTTCCACTAATTGAAAAAAAAACTTAAACAGGCTTTTTCCTATTTTGAACTCGACTGCTGATCATATTTATTGAAATTAAAATACTTAAAAACTGATGCTGCTTTTTCTGGATTTTTCCGTCCAAAATTGGCCCGAAGGTTTCTGAACCTTTTTTAAATTGTGAAGAAAGTTGCCATAAAAACGTGAAGTGAATGGAGTTTAACAATCGTCTCAAGTTAAAAAATAAAAAAAAAACATGCGCGGAGATATTAGAATGGGTACCCATAATATAGGAACCTTACTTATTATGCACCTAGAAACACCTGACAAGGACCTCTAAAATTGACCATCAAAAAATTTGCCACTCGGTTTTTTGGCGACAACCGGATTAGCAGATTATAATCATGTATTTCTGTATCATGAGTATTTTTGCATTTTGTTGCTTTTCCTTCCAACTGAAAACTATTGGGAGATGATCCCTGCCCTGAACAAATTGATAAAAAGCAGTTTATAATAAGAAAGGTCACAGTAAGCTTTCTTTCACAAATTGTGATTCATAAATGTCTTTAAATCTTGATTTTTAAATTTGTTCTTGAAGCTTAGAATTGAACCAGAACCGTTTTTACTTTCTTGATCAGAAAACAAATCTATGCAAAAATTGTTATTTTCTTTTTTTCTCGTTTGTTTTCTATTGCCTGCTTTTGAATGATTTTTTTCTTTTAACAGGGTTAAATTTTGATTATTAAACTTTCAGAGAAGTGAGTATTTTTGGATCTACATTTTTTGGCCTCTGCCAAATGGAGATATAAATTTTACGCCCCAGGCGCGCGAGCTATTTTTACATGCTATAAATCTGCATTACATCACATAATTTCATGTGGGGATATGAAAAATGGGTCAGAAACAGAATAGAACCATATTTCAATATTTTTTGCATGATGTTTTCTCATGTTGCGTTTAACGCTCCCTATTATGATATTGATTGCCATGGATTGACAACAAAAATCTTTTTTCGTGGCTTTACCCGAAAAATTTGAAAACAAACGGTTTTCGAAATTTTAGGTGGAATTACTTCAGTGGACTTTTGCAAGAAAAACACATGAACAAAGTGTTGAAGGGTGGAAGCAAAAAGGACGACTATGTATTCTTATGTGGACGGTGGACTTGGTTAATCCAGCTAAGAGAAATGCTCATTAACACATACGGATACAACGAAAGACAATTCATAAATTTCTGAAACATCTCTTTGAAAACAATTATTGTAATGATTTTCCCAATTAATTTTGAATTAATAAAACCCAACCTAATGCCGTTTTCAAAGTTAATTTGAAAACTCTTGGCTAGAACTGCATATACTGTTTATACAACTCTCAAGTACCTTAGAGAACTTTGCCCTCAGATCAGACCTTTCTCTAATAAATGTTCAAGACATTTGATATGTTCAAGAAATTTGGCAAAGGTCTGATCAAATGGAATACGGGTCGTACTAGAGTCGCAACAGAAAAGTGGGCTACAAACGAAGTCGAACAAAGAAGATATAGTCGCTCGAAGATCTGATCAGAGGCCGCTCATTGTTTTATGGTTCCCACGAGAGGCTCGCACTTTAGCTCTCCGAGGCTATTTGGTCCGGCAGGATCTGATGGAAGGAAAATTCGGTAAAGGTTTCAATAAAGGTTCCTCTCACCTCAACCTCAGTTGCCGGTATTCGTTTCAAAAATTAAGTGTAGTATTAGGTTTGCTAGAAGTAAACGGATAATTAATCTGGATTATCAACCGCATAGTTTAAAGCGTTAACTATCACAACTCTTAGCACCCCTCGAACAAGTTAACAAGTAAAAAATAAACGAGCATCAGATTAGGCCTGGTTCAATGAGGACCACTTTTAATATATAACAAGAACTGAAATTACGTGGGAGCCGCAAAGACAGCTCAGTTTTCCCCACTTAAAATGACATTTTCAAATCAAGGAAACTACTAAGAGCAAAGCAGTTGGACCAGGGGTAAGCACAACATTCCGTCACAAGCCTCAGGTTAATAATTCTTCTCGTAGAGAGGCAATTTTTGTAAATGTGTGTCTTTTTTGCAAATTTTTTGCTGGACCGTTTTGATTTTTTGGGTGACTTTTATTCCCATGACTTGTTGCGTTTCGCGTGATCTAAAATTCTCTCGCAATCACAATTTCAAGCAACTGAAATCAATTGGTGGCAATTTAATACTAAAAGTCGAATGAAAAGTGCAAAAAAATTGGTTCCGTTTTTCACTTCAAATCTCAGTAGTGGTATTTGTTAACTTCCAATGTGGTTATTTGAAGCACACTATTGAACTTCTTAGTCCAATTTAGGTTCGCCCTCCCTTCCTTCCCCCGACTGAAGCAGGCTGCAAGTGATTAGAGCTCCAACTAGTCGTTCGAGAGCAATTCCTCAGACGTTTAGTGCGTTATGATCTAAATTTAAACAGCAGAAGGGGAAGGCATCAGGCGCCTACAAGATGATGAAACAGACTCAAAGGCGTCGTCTGTTTAACTTCTTTTCGAGCGAAAACAAACAATTATTTCTTGAGTGGAGCGGAGCTAATACTGTTGATTTCTCGGCCATCAAGATAAAGCAGGAAACCAGTTCACAATAAACGTGAACGTGGTTTTCCGCCCCTATCGGCTAAATGCTTAACTGGAAGGATGCACTGATGGGAAAATGCGGGATGAGAAGCATTATTATTGTTCCCAACCATGATTGCCAACAACAGTTTCCGCTTCCTTCTCAGATTTTTCAAGAGCTCATGTTCTCTAATTTGAGCTAGAGCAATAATCAAAGACACAACAAATAGACAAAAATTTCCCTCTCGTTTTGAGAACAAATTTTAACTGTCAATTCTTGACAACTACTCACTGCACTCTAAAGGGGGACTATTTGCACAATCCGTAACAACTAGACCCCATTTAACTGGTAATTAGTACGCGTGTATATTTATACTCATCCTTTCATAACATAACACTTTCAGTCCCCCAATCTTTAAATTGAGATCGGATGTTGCATTCAAAAATTGCCTATGATATTGCAAGGTACTGATTGACAGCAAACTGTGTTGTTTGGTGGTCTTGCGGAGAAAATGACAAAAAAACGGTTTTCGAAATTTTAGTTTGAACTACTTCAGTGGATTTTTTCAAAAGAAAACATAAACAGAGTGTGGAGGGGAGAAATCAAAAATTACGACTATGTTTTATAATGCAAAAAGTGGAGTTGCTTAACGCAGCTAAGAATAATGATCATTAACTCATAGGGATACAACTAAAAACTTTTCATCAACTTTTGAGACATCTCTTTGAAAAAAATATTGTAATGAGTTTCTCAATTTTTTCATCAACAAAACCCAACCTACAGTCCATTTTTGTTTTCTCTGAATTTAATTTAAATAATTTTGGCTAGAATTGCAAATATTGTTCATAATACTCTCTTGTACCTTAGACAACTTTGCCTTCAGATCAGACCTTTCTCCAATAAGCGTTCTAGATATGTGAGAGTCGTATAAGAGATGGCAAAAAACTCTGGTCAGTGGTTCGCATTAACCCCCCCCCCAATGAAGCAGGCGGTAGATGATTAGAGCTCCCGCCAGTCGTTCGAGAGCAATTCTTCAGACATCTAGTCGGTTATGTTCTAAATATAAAGAGCAGGATGGGAAGACATCAGGCGCCTACAAGATGATGAAACAGACTCAAAGGCGTCCGCCTTTTAATTGTTTTTCTAAGGAAAATAAACAACATTTTATTGAAATAAGCAGAGCTAATACTGTTGATTTCTCGGCCAATAGAAAAAGTAGGAAACCGATTCACAATGCATGTGAACGTGAATTTCCGCCCCTATCGGCTAAATGCTTAATTGACAAGATGCAATGCTGAAAAGAGGCGGAATGAGATGGACTAATGGTCCAAACCATGACCGCAGACAACACCCGTTTCTTTTTTTTCTGATTTTTCAAGAGCTCACCTCCTCTAGTTTGAACTAGAGCAATAATCAAAGACACAACTACAACCAGACAAAAAACTTCCTCTTGTTTTGAGAAACACTATAGACGGACAATTCTTGACGATGCTTTGCCGCATTCTACAGGGGGACTACTTTCACAATCCGTAACAAAATGACACCATTTAACAGGTAAATAGAAAGCGTGTTTATTTATTTTCATCCTTTCATAACTTAACACTTTCAGTCCCTCAATCTTTAAATTGAGATCCGAAAATTTTGTGAATGATCTTCTCATCTCATTTTGCTTTCAAAGTGTGCCTATTGTATTGATTGGTGCTGATTAAAGGCGAATTGTGCTCTTTCTGTGGCCTTTCGAAGAAATTAGAAAGCAACGGTTTGCGAAATTTTAGGGTGAACTACATCAGTGGACTTTTAAAAAAATGAACAATGTGTGGAAGGGAGGAAGCAAACAACGTCGACTATGTCTTATTATGCGGAAGGTGGACTTGATTAAGGCAGTTAAGGGAAAACATCATCAACACCTACGGATACAACAAAAGACTTTTCATCAATTTTTGAAACATCTGTTCAAACTAAAAAAATATTGTAAAGTTTTCTCAATTAATTTTGCATTGACAAAACACAACCTGATTCAAATCACAAGCTGTCAAAAAATCACAAGCTAAGTTAAATACTCTTGGCTAGAACTACAAATATTGCTTATACTGCTCCCAAGTACCTAAGAGAACTTTGCCCTCATAACTCTCTAATATGTGTTCAAGGTATTTGAAAGTTGTATAAAAGGTGACAAAAAAATTCTGATCAGTGGACCACGGGTCATACTAGAGTCGCAACAGAAAATAGGGATACAAAAGAGGCCAAATAAAGAAGATCTAGTCGCACGAAGATCTGGTCAGAAGCCGCTCATTGTTTTATGGTTCCCACGAGAGGCTCACACTTTCGCTCTCCGAGGCTATTTGGACTGGCAGGATCTGATGGAAGGAAAATTCGGTAAAGGTTTCAATAAAGGTTCCTCTCACCTCAACCTCAGTTGCCGGTATTCGTTTCAAAAATTAAGTGTAGTATTAGGTTTGCTAGAAGTAAACGGATAATTAATCTGGATTATCAACCGCATAGTTTAAAGCGTTAACTATCACAACTCTTAGCACCCCTCGAACAAGTTAACAACTAAAAAAGAAACGAGTATCAGTTTAGGCCTGGTTCATTGAGGACCACTTTTAATATATAACAAGAACTGAATTTACGTGGGAGCCGCAAAGACAGCTCAGTTTTCCCCTCTTAAAAAGACATTTTCAAATCAAGGAAACTACCAAGAGCCAAGCAGTTGGACCAGGGGTAAGCACAAAATTCCGTCACAAACCTCAGTTTAACAATTCTTCTCGTAGAGAGGCAATTTTTTTAAATGTGTCTTTTTTTGCAAATTTTTTGCTGGACCGTTTTGATTTTTTGGGTGACTTTCATTCCCATGACTTTTTGCGTTTCGCGTGATCTAAAATTCTCTCGCAATCACAATTTCAAGCAACTGAAATCAATTGGTGGCAATTTAATACTAAAAGTCGAATGAAAAGTGCAAAGAAATTGGTTCCGTTTTTCACTTCAAATCTTAGTAGTGGTGTTTGTTAAGCTCCAATGTGGTTATTTGAAGCACACTATTGAACTTCTTAGTCCAATTTAGGTTCACCCTCCCTTCCGGCCATCAAGATAAAGCAGGAAACCAGTTCACAATAAACGTGAACGTGGTTTTCCGCCCCTATCGGCTAAATGCTTAACTGGAAGGATGCACTAATGGAAAAATGCGGGATGAGAAGCATTATTATTGTTCCCAACCATGATTGCCGACAACAGTTTCCGCTTCTTTCTCAGATTTTTCAAGAGCTCATGTTCTCTAATTTGAGCTAGAGCAATAATCAAAGACACAACAACAATTAGACAAAAATTTAAAAATTTCCCTTTTGTTTTGAGAACAAATTT
Source organism: Convolutriloba macropyga (assembly GCF_964194025.1). NCBI lineage: Eukaryota > Metazoa > Xenacoelomorpha > Acoela > Convolutidae > Convolutriloba > Convolutriloba macropyga. The sequence continues at coordinate 19,635,507 of NC_134479.1, read as the reverse complement.
GAACTGCCAATTCTTGACGACTACTCACTGCACTCTAAAGGGGGACTATTTTCACAATCCGTAACAACTCGACCCCATTTAACTGGTACTTTGTAAGCGTGTATAATTATACTCATCCTTTCATAACATAACACTTTCAGTCCCCCAATCTTTAAATTGAGATCGGATGTTGCATTCAAAAATTGCCTATGATATTGAAAGGTACTGATTGACAGCAAACTGTTTTGTTTTGTGGTCTTGCGGAGAAAATGACAAAAAAACGGTTTTCGAAATTTTAGTTTGAACTACTTCAGTGGATTTTTTCGAAAGAAAACATTAACAAAGTGTGGAGGGGAGAAATCAAAAATTACGACTATGTTTTATTATGCAAAAAGTGCTTAACGCAGCTAAGAATAATGATCATTAACTCATAGGGATACAACTAAAAACTTTTCATCAACTTTTGAAACATCTCTTTGAAAAAAGTATTGTAATGAGTTTCTCAATTTTTTCATCAACAAAACCCAACCTACTGTCCATTTTTGTTTTTTCTGAAGCTAATTTAAATACTTTTGGCTAGAATTGCATATATTGTTCATAATACTCTCTAGTTCCTTAGAGAACTTTGCCTCCAGATCAGACTTTTCTCCAATAAGCGTTCTAGATATGTGAGAGTTGTATGAAAGATGGCTAAAAAAACTCTGGTCAGTGGAGCACGGGTCGCACTAGTGTTGCAAATAAAAAGATTCGAAACAAAATCAAATCAGAAATCTGGTTGAACGAACGTCTGATCGGAGGCAGCTCCGAAATTCATTGTTCTCACTGGAGCCTCTCAATTTCGCTCTCAGAGGCTATTTGGTCTTGCAGGATCTGATGGTAATTAAAATTCGTTAAAGGTTCGAATAAAGCCTCTCTCCTCGACCTCACTTCCCGGGTTTTGACTAAAATTGGAGTGTAGTAATGGGGCTGCTAGAAAAAAAAGTTTTATGTTTTTCTTTTTAAAAAAATTAACGAGCGTCAGTTTAGGCCTGGATTATTGTGGACCACTTTTAATCTAGAACAGGAACTGAATTTACATAAGCGCCGCAAAGACCACTCAGTTTTCGGTTTTTAAATTGAAATTTGCAACTCAAGGAAACTACAAAGAACAAAGCAGGAAATAGGAAAATTACTAAGACCAGGCGAAAAACAAAAAGTTCCCCACAAACTTCAGACTTCAGGTTATCTATATACAAAGAACAAAATGGGAAGACATCAGGCACCCACACGATGATGAAACAGTCTCAAAGGCTCCCGGTTTCAAAGGAAAAACAATAACTTTTTTGAGATAAGCTGAATTAATTCTGCTGGCTTCTCGGCCAATAGGAAAAGTAGAAAATCGACTCACTATGAACTTGAACGTAGTCTTCCAACCCTATCGGCTAAATTTTTAACCCAAACGATGTTGGAAAAAATTGGGATCAGATGAATTATTGATCCCTGACCGCAGACAAGAGCCTTTCCTTGTTTTTCTGATTTTTCAAGAACTTATCTCCTCTAGTTTAAACTATAGCGGTATCAAAGAAACAACCACAACTAGACAAAAATTTTCCTCTTACTTTGAGAACAACTATTTACAGACAACTCTTGACGACTACTCACCGAACTCTACAGGGGGACTACTATTCCGGAATTGCTAAAAACTTCAGCTGTCGTAGTGGCGCAGAAAAGAAGAAAAACGGCTAGGAAGCGAGAGATTGTGGCTGCAATCCCCGTAAGGAAATTTATTTTTACACTTGGCCCAAGTCTGACCATTGTAAAATCAGACTGACTGTCAGTCTGAGAAGTCAAAAAAGTGACTTGAATCAGTCTATGCTTCATTAATGATGAGGAATTGCATTTATACTGGCCCAATACTGAAACGCACTTGGAGTTAGGTACCGGATATGGTACTCATATGGTTCAAAATTTATAAAAAATTGTGAGTCTTTCCTATTGGAAGTATAAAGTTAATTGTTGAAAGTTAGAAAAGATATACGTACACGTGCTGATTTACATCTTGGTTATTTATAAAACGAGTGAAGCTAACATGTGCTATTTATACCAACTTTGGCCCCAACTTTTCATAGTGTTATGTGTGAAGTATTGACCCTTGATCTTTTGAAGAAGTAAATTATCAGAATAAATAGCCAGTAAAGATTGCATGTCATGAGAAGTCATGGAAGTTCTAATTTAAATGTGATCATCATGAATTTAAAAGTGCAGTACTTTGGGTCAATAAATGGGGGCTGAATTTTTCGCCAATTGCCACAGTTGTCAACCATCATTTCTAATTTAAATATTCGATTACAAGAATTGACACTGCGTTCTCATTAGCCCACATTTTATTGGCCCAGATTTTTTCTAAGTTAAGTAATCAAACCCCTCGTAAATAAAATAACATTGTCGCTGCGCCTCTTTGCTACATAAGAGGGTCGCTGAAATCACTGGGTGAGGAAGAGAGAGAGAGAGAGGACAAGGGGAGACAAGCTTTGTAGTGAAGAAAGGGCCAAGTGAGACCAGAAGCAATAGTAAGAAGCTTGTGTAGTTGGTTGGGGGACTTAAGTTGTGGAGTTGGAAGCTTGTGTATGGTTTGGGGACTTCAATTGTGGAGTTGGAAGCTTGTGTGAATGGTTGGGGGACTTCATTTGTGAAGGGAGCAGCTTGTGTAGCTGACTGGGGGACTTCATCTGTGGAGTCGAGAGCTTGTGTACCTGGTTGAGGGACTTCAATAGAGGAGTGCTAAGTTTGTGTAGCTAAGCAGTGGATTCTGCTTGTGAAGTCAAGAGTGAGTGGAGCTGCTGTGGGGATCAGTAAGGAGCGCGGAGGTTCAATTGTATAACAGAGCTGTCGGGGAACCAGGATTGCTTAGTATAGCTGAGAACAACTCAAATTAAACAACTTTTTCATTTTCAATTGGTTGTGCTGTGCTTTTGTAAGATACATGTTTGGTCGAAAGACACATAAGTTGGTGGTAAAACATTTCCTAAATAGGACTAGGATTAGGGTTCGAGTACATTATCCTCAGAGGCTGTTGGTGTCCTCATCATGTTTATTCACGGCGGAAAAATCCTGGCTCAATGTCAATTTCCTGCTTTCGATTTTGAAAGGAATACTACAGAACTCGAACAGAACACCAGTTTCTAGATTATTTTAGTCGAACAAACTCTTTTTGCTTAGTGTTTTTTTTTGTTTCTCTAACAAGTGCTACCATATTACAACAAACGCTAATGGTGCTATAAAGCATTTTTTGATACACAAATATAACGACTCACCGCTTCGTCGTCTTACAACAAAGCCACCAGATTCAAAAACGCTGTAAAAAAGGAAAGAAATTTTGATCAAAGTCCAAACAAGATTTTTTCGCAGCCCCACCCTTTTTACAAAAGAATGTTTACCTAGAGCAGTATTAGCTTAACAAAACAAAGTACACTGTTGTTGGGGCAGCATAAGTCTTTGGTTCAGTAGGGAACAATTAGTTTTAGGAGTTAGTTTTTGTCAAACAGAGATTAAAATAAAGTACGACAGTCTCAACAATGAGCTTTAAAACAGAAAGATAGGCATTCAGCGTTCGTGAGGATGATTTCGTGTGTTTTGCTGATCAGTTTGAGACTCGTATGCATTCCTTAATACTTGGCAAGGTTCTTAGTGGAGAAGCCTCCTATCTAGATTATGTACAAGCTGTTAGAAATAATTCTTCGGAGGTGCTAGGCAGGCTAGTTATAGAAAAGGGGTGGGAAGAATTAGAAGAGAAGAAGAAGACTTTGTGGTACGAGTCAGTTCAGGATTTAGACAAAACATCACTTTTTCTTAGACCATATAAGGGTGATGGCACTAGAGCTTGGGATGTGCAGTGTAAACGCTTCAAAATTTTCGAGAGACCTCAGCTACATAAATTGATAGCACAGTTAACGAGCTGTAGGAAGACTTCAAGTAGGAGTATAGTAGATTATCTCATCAGGGCTGATGATATGTAATACAACTTAACACAAGTGAAGGAAGAAATCAGTGAAAAAATGTTTGTCTCAATAATTCTGAAAGAGCTTCCGAAGGAATATGAAAATTTCGCAACACTTGTGAACTACAGCAAAGGCGAGAAAACTCTAGCAGAAAACAAATGAGACCCGATAACCTTCAATAATGAGAATTTAAAAACAAAAACAGAGAGCGTATTCATCAATAATGAAAGAAAAAGTTTCAACTGCCGGAAAACGGGACATATCGCAAAAGACTGTAGGCTTAAGAAAACATTTCATGAAGAAACTAACGCCCCGTAATGAAATTTATAAAGTGTGGTGAGCATGGACATATAGCCAATTGTTGTAGAAAACATCAAAAACCTGAGAAAAACTTTGATAATCAAAGTAGGAGAACCACTCAGATACGTTCGCAAAATATAATTGAGGAGCACAATGTAAACGAAGAAGAAAAGTTCTTTTCCTTCTTTCAAACTTCGGGAAGCAATCTTACAAATGAGCTAGTTTTGGACTCAGGTGCTACCAGTCATATGATTGAAGATAAAAGTTTATTCATAGACATAGACAAAGAGTATTCTGGTACCATCACTAATTCAATCAGCAGTAAAAGTTTAATTAGTGGGAAAGGAACAGTTGAAATCAGAGTTTTGGATTCCAGTGGTTCAGTGAGATAAATAATGCGTTGCTTGTTCCCAACAAAACAAGGAAACAAAACAACAAAAAGGTATCAGTGTCAAAACTTAGAGCAACAGGCAATGAGGTCTTCTTTTGTAGGACTTTAGAAATACGAACTAAGAACGGAACAGTTTTCCCTTTTGAGGAAATAGATAGTCTGTTTATCTGGAAAAACATTAATTACGAAGAAAACTCAGAGCAGTGCAATTTAGCAAACGGCGATCCCCTTAATTTGTTGCGTAAGCGTTCGGGCCATAAAAATGTTGAGGACATTTACAAACTAAAGGATCACATAGTAGGACTAAAACTAAGCAACCACGATTTAATAAACTGCAAAACATGTCCATTAAATAAATCAAAGAAGCTTCCAGTACTAAAAGACTCAGGAACAAGAGCAAGTGAAGTCTTAAAAATTGTCCATACCGACATTTTAGGACCAATCCAACCGGAAGCTGTTGATGGCAACAGGTACACAATAGGGTTCGTGGTTAGTTTTAGCAGGCACCAAGAACTTTATTTTTTGAGGTCAAGGGATGAGGCCATTGAAAAAGTTGAACAGTTCTCTGCGGATATAGGACAATCAGGTCCATCACAAACCTTAGTTTGTAATGGAGCAGGGGCATATATCTCAAATGACATAAAATAATTATGTAGACGAAAAGGTGTTAGAATCGAGTTCTCGGCACCGTATACACCACAAGAAAATGGAAAAGTTGAGAGGAATTGGGGGACAACCAACCGAATGGCTAGATGTCTTTTAGAGCAGGCAGGTTTAGAAAAAGAGTATTGGAACTATGCGCTTAATATGGCAAGTGCAAATAAAAACATTTGTTTTCTTTCAGGTATTCAGAAGACACCTTTTGAGGCAATGTACATGAAGAAACCAAACTTAGAATCTATCAAACTGTTTGGTTGTTCAACTTTTGTTCATGTTGAAACAAGTTTCCGAGGCAAGATTGATAGAATTTCTCAAAAAGGAAAATTTTGGGGGTCTTCAGACAATAGTATGACTTATCTTGTAGTTATTCCAAATGACAAAGGGTTCTTTCAGGTTAGAAAATCTTGGAATGTAACTTTCAACAAAAACGAATTGTTTATTGAAGTTAAAGAAATGAAGGAGGAGATAGTCAAAAAGCATCAGTCACAAAGTGATAGAGATTCAAAGCTGGTAGCTTTTCTTGGCGAAGTTGTGAACAAAGAATTATTACCTACGTCTATTGATGAAGCAATTAAAGATAAAAATTGGTACCAAGCAATGAAATTAGAATACAACTCATTAGTGGAAAATAAAGTTTAGGATTTGGTAGAAAAAAGGGAAAAACCCATTGATAGTCTTTGCAACTTCGCTCTTAAGTTTGGTCCTAGCGGGGAGATAACAAGGTATAAGGCAATATTCGTAGCTAAGGGGCTCAGCCAAGTTCCCGGCCGGGATTACAACGAAACATACTCAACAAAATACGCCTCTCAACATTTCTAGTACTTATAAGCTACGCAGTATTTAAAAACAATGAGTTGAAACAAATGGATATGAAAACAGCATACTTAAATGCTGACATCGAAGAAGAAATCTTCATGCAACAGCCCGAAGGGTTCGAAAAAATTGACAAGCAAAGAAATCCATAAATTTGTAAGTTGAGAAAAAGTTTATATAGATTACAACAGTCCTTTAGAAATTGGTACTTGACAATCAAAAGTTTTCTTAGCCAATTGGGTTTCACAGCGGCTATTCAAGATGAGTGTCTCTTTCTAAAAGAAGTGAAAATGGTACAGAGGGAATAGTGTGTTTTCGGGTAGATGATATGGTGATATTAGGATTGCCGGAAGACTTTTGTGAAAACTTTAAAAATAAAGTAAGTTAGAGTTTTCAAATTAGTAGTTACGGAGATCTTAGTTGGTTCTTAAATATAAAATTTGAGCGAACAGAAAACGAAATAATGCTAAGTCAAGAAGCTTATGTTGAAAAATTGTTAGAGAAGTTCAACATGAGCGAATTATAGACACTGGCAACACCATTAGATGTAGCCTGAAACTGTCAAAACTAGGTTCACCAGAAATAGGCTGAAATAAGCATAGACAAATGCAATCTTGTGATTTCAGGGGTATATTGGGATGTTTGAACTTTTTAGCTTAAACAATCAGACCAGATATTTCGCATGCAGCTAATTTAATGCCTTCTTTGTGAAAAACTGGAGTTAACAGAATTTTCAGACTCAGATTGGGCAGGAAACATAGACAAAAGAAAAGTACTAGTGTTTTTTTGTTTTAAACTAAACAATAGTTCAGGTGCAATCAGTTGGGCTAGCAAGTTGGGAATCTACTTCAACAGCCGAAGCTGAGCTTAACGCCGTTGTAGACAATCAATTTTGTATTGCCCCTAAAAAAATTCGGTGAATCACGGAAAGACAAAGCATTTTGCAATAAAAGTGCACTTCGTTCGGAATTTAGTCGAAAGTCGACTTTCAGAGCTAAAATACTTACATACCGATCGGATGCCGGCAGACACACTTACAAAATCATTGGGAAGGAGTAAAGTGTCACTTATTCGAGATGTCCTTCCCGGAACAAACACTTTACATGATAGGAGGAGTATTGGAAGTATAAAGTTAATTGTTTAAAGTAAGAAAAGATATACGTACATCAATCCACGTGCTGATTTACATCTTGATTATTTATGAAATGAGTGAAGCTAACATGTGCTATTTATACCAACTTTATCCTCAACTTTTCATAGTCTTATGTGTCAAGTATTGACCCTTGATCTTTTGAAGAAGTAATTTATCAGTATAAATAGCTAGTAAAGATCGGATGTCATGAGAAGTCATGGAAGTTATAAATAGTTGTGATCATCATGAATGTGAAAGTGCGGTACTTTGGGGTAATAAATAGGGGCTGAATTTTGTGCCAATTGCCACAGTTGTCAACCATCTTTTCTAATTTAAATATTTGATTAGAAGATTTGTCTCTGCGTTCCCATTAGCCGACATTTTCCATAACAGCCCCAAATTTAATTTATGGCCCTCCATTATGGTTTATTTACAGCGATTGGGGGCTATAGGTTATCTGACCACTAAGCTGGGAGAGGGGGAGTTAGAATGGGAATGACCCACTTTTTCAACACTGTATCAGTTCCTCTTTTTCTATTGAAAGCTCTTCAGCTCTTAATTGAAATTTGAGCTTATTCCACGGAGCTAAATTAACTCGGATTAATAGGTGAAACTTCTTTTTCAATCTTCATACATCAGAGGAAATTGTGAAACTATGTTTTGCGTACGATTACCTTTGCTCGTTTTTGAACAAACATTATCACATGAAGAAACTGGGAGACTGAGAATAACCTCAGGCGTGGCATTAAAAAAAATCGAGCGGGATGGCCCTAATTGAGACAATTAAGAGGAAACTAAAAGAAAATTTGCTGAATATGCCAATTCAAAAATGCGAAGATGTTTTGTTATGTTGTTGCATTAAAAAATTAATAACCAATAGTTTTTTTTTTATTTTTTGGCTTGTGGCGCTTGCACGTATAAATTTGTCATTGTTAAATTAATATACAGACAAATGTTCGAGCGGCATCGAACAGCCATAAAATTGAAGCAGAAAATTAGAAAATAAGTACAGCAACGAAAGCAACACTACATGTATTAGACTTACTAATTAGATACATGTCTGAGAGTCTGATCAAAAGCACTTATAACTGATTCATAAAAGTCGTTAATTTGTTCACAACTGTATAGTTAGAAACTGTCAGATTTTATGAGCAGTTTCCGAACAAAATATGGACGATAAAACGATTTGGGCAAATTGCACCAGGAAGAAAAAGCTGATCAAAGACAACAGTTTTATGGAAACCGAACTTAAAAGATGTTTGACCACTTTTGATTTAATTATTCTTGGCTTCAGTAATACTGTCGGTGGTGGAATATACGTAGCACTCGGTCTACTTATTGGTCGAATTGCCGGACCTTCAACCATTCTCGCATTCGTTTTGGCTGCGATTCCTCACATGCTTACTGGTCTATGCTTAGCTGAGTTTGGGTGTCAGGTTCCTAAAGCCGGATCCATATATCTCTACATGTATATGTCAATGGGGGAATTGATAGCGTTTTTATCTGGCTGGACTTTTCTAATAAATCACATTTTTGAGGCGGGTCTCGCTTGTCGAGGGATTACTGGGTACATAAATGGTATTTCAGACGAAGTTCTGGACAATGTCAGACCTCAGGTCTTCATTGACCATAACTGGGATCCATTTTCGTCAATAGCGGTTCTGTTTGTCGCCATTTCTGCATCTTTTGGTAAGCGCTCAGCGTTAGAGAACATTATATTAAGGGATTGGTACAAGCGCTTGATTGACTTTACCTCCAAAAAAAAGTGTGAAAGTAGGTTTCTTGTTCAGTTGGTTCACACCTCAGAAAAGATGGAAGAAGTCTTATTTAAGCATAAATAAAATAGAAACAAACTTGGAATAAACGGCTCTGCATTGCATCAACCCGTTAGTTATACCACCCTCTAATCAGGTTACTTCAATTGCTCGCACCCAGGGTGTAATTTAGAAACAAAATTGGGAGAAATTTGTGAGCAAAATTTGTACAAATGTCACCAGAAAGAGGGATATACTTTTTTCTGCGATGGTCTAGTTGCCCAAATCAGGACACTGTTTCATTCAACCTCCAGAAACAAAATTAATTAGAAAGAGTTGTTCTTGGAAATGGAAGTATGCATCGCAGAAATGATTTCCAATGGAGCATCAAAATTGAGCTAAAAAAATCCCATCCTGTCACAAAATGAAAAATTTCTCGGCACAATATGCCTCAAAAAACTCCGGAGACGTTGTTTATCGATACTGAAGTAAAAGGTTGTTCTCTTCTAACAATCTCTCCAATGAAAGATGGTTGCATTGGCCTCTCCGCCATAATCCAATTTCAAGGTGCACCTCTTGGGTCACAAAGGGTTGATTGTGCTGTTTTACCGTAGTTTTTTTGCTTTTGAGTTAACGACTACTGTATACTAAAAACACCGAGGTCACAAAGCAACACTTTTGTTAAAGTTGAGACCGCGTAGGTGTGAAAAACACATCAGCATGACAAACTGAGAAAGGAAAACTCTCTTGTAATAGCTGTTCTTTTTCATCATTCTATTGTCATCGCAACTGTTCAGTCAGAGTTGTATTTCTAGTTCTAGTTACCCTTGCAGTCATAGTCTCAAAGACATAGGAAAAATATTGGCTAAAACAGCAACCCAACCTGCACTCAATAACACACATCATTGAAAACGGTTTTCCTTCTCAGCAAAACTATTGCAGATATAAAAGAACGTGAGCATTAACAAACGTTTGACAGTGTCGTATACTTCAAATATTTCTGAGCGGCAAATTTTTACTGTGTCTTGTATTGACCTTCAGTAGTAAATTATTGGTAGCCATGTCCTGTATCTGCAAATTAGTTGAGTCGCATTTCAGTTGTTTTGAACGCCGGCTTCTTGTATTTAAACTCATGAGTACAGGGAGCAACATGTAACTTAAGTTATAGTTGAAAAAAAATTGCATTCACTGGTCTTAGAAAAATATCTTTGTCTTCGATTGGATTCCCTATCGCAATAAACTGATATACATAAAAAATACCGTATTGTGATCTGTAAAAACCCAATCCAATTCGATATTAAAAAACTAAGTTTAAGAACAAGTCTGAAGCTGAATATAGATGAGTGTACAACGGATAAACAGTAACAAAAGCAAACAGCAAAAGCAAATTGTCCGGACAGACTTAAAACCCCCAAAATGAATTGTCGTAAATTTTTTGTAGTCGCAAACGACTGCTAGAGCAGCCGTTGCATTTGTTCACCTAAGCCGACATTGGAACAAAAACTGCTGTCCCTTTTGATTAGGAAATTACAAAGATAGCTTCTTTTGTACATGAGACTTATAGTAAACATTCGAGCTGCTGTCTAAAATAGGAAACGAAAACGAACCAAGCTCGGAGTCTGAGCAACTTTGATAAGCAGATTGAGACCTGCTCGGAGCGGCTCAGCAAAGTCAAAGTTATCAATCAGCAGTAACAACAGATTGACTTCACAATAGTTGCTTGACAAACTGAGTGGTTGGAATTTGTCCTGCAGAGAAGAACCAAAATCTTTAGCCACCTAAACGACGTTTGGTTATCATATTGTTATATCTCTTATTTTTGAAGGTAAATCTATTCATTTTCTCTTTCTTTCTTTGGGTGCGTTTTTGGGTAAAAGGAGAGTGTTCAAGCATCTTTTAATTCAATCCCCTTTTTCAACTGTCTCTTATTCTCAACTGTTTTTCACTGCTCTTATTTTTCACAATCGCAATTATTCACTGCATGAGTTGGCTCTCCTCTGGTATAATACGTTCATATATGCAATATATGACACTACCACTCTAAATGAAAAGAAGCACCTCTGATGCAAATCTAAACACACACGTACAAAGTTGGTATCATCGGTATCAGATGTTTTTTTATAAATCTTTTATATTGAATAAGATTAAAAGTTCCGCTCTGTTTTTTTTATCAACACTGAATTGAAAATTTCAAGTGTATATAATATACGTTGTTAGATTACACTTTGGATCATTTTTCAACCACTTCACACTTCCAAACTTATAACTTTTCAAGCCGTTTTCTTTACACTTTAGCCTTGAAAATTTTTAAGTTTTGTAAATTCATAGTCAGTTTACAAAAAATTTTCAATTTTGAATAGCACACACTACTACCAAATTTCAAAGGGGGTTGCAATTTCTCTATGAGAATTAAAGCGAAAATGACAGGCTGTAGTTATAAGTAGTCATTTCAAATACAGCAAAATCTGCTTTGAAATACAGCAAAATCTGCTCTGAAACCCACAAGTAGCAATAAACTAGGAGAATAGGAAATCAAGTGATTTGATTTCTCTGCTTCTCTTCGAGAAATTGTTTTTGCGTAGCAGTTATTGTAGTTTCTATGTGTCTTCTTTAATCTCATTCTGATTTTTTCTACCGTTTTCGGAATCTTTGAGTCTTTGAATATACTTCCGCAGTTGTTTGAACGTAGTTGCGTTTTCCAGTTCGGCCGAGTCAGGTGCAGACGTTTGCGCAGCTGAATTCTCTGATCCATCGTTTGGAAAAACACAAGTTTTCCGCTTAAGAGGATGCTCTGGGTTCGCTCGTAGAAATTCATAGTCACTTTCGCTGACTGCAATAACAGGACGAGATCTAATCTCGCGTTAGTTTTCTTTAACTCTGAAGGGATGCATTCTATGAACTTTAACTCGAATTTTAACCCAATAAGATATTGCAGTATGCAGGAGAACGTTTAGTATAAAACTGATTATCCCAATTTTCACTGACATTTGCCAGTTTATCGTGCTAGCGAACTGCTGCTCGTAAATTGGCTTAAGTTGTTGCGGTTTTGTTATGATAGGTTGGGCAATTTGCTCCACTTCAATATCACTTTTTGGCATGTCGGAATTTTTCATCACCTCCAAACGAAAGTTTGAGACGAGTTCCTCCTTAGCCGGTTTTGAATTATCGTAGCTCACTAAGTTGCGCAGCGGTGGTAACGCTTTGAATAAGTGATCAATAGCTGTGGGCAGCTTCACATCAATTCGCAATGCAGGCATCTCCGAACAAGATTTTGCGTCGCTTCTCATCAAGACGTTTGGTCCCTCAATTTGTTCTCCACATTTCAATAACATAATGCATGCCTTCCAACCTTGAATAATAACACTGCTGAGGGTGTTCAAGCCGCTGTGGTTCGACTTAATGTTACTTAGTTACTAAATGTTACTTAGTTGGTAGTTGGAGGACGCTGCTAATATTAGCCAGTGGCTATACCCACTATTGATTGCTTTCTCTTGAACTGGTAGAGGCTGAAAATCAACATCGCAATATTGTAAATCTGTGTTCGAGTCATGATATACAAATAATGTTTCAAGACAACAGCTTCTTGTTTTCAGCATGAGAAACGCTTGATCGCAGATAGCATAAACACTCAATCCAATGCATTGATTTAGATCCTCATCATTAAGTAGAGCTAATTTGGATTTGTCTTTTGAGATCCCAATATCTTTTGATTCCGTCCGCCACAGCATGGCCAGATTGTCGTCGGACTCTGACTGTGGCATAGGCAGTAAGTTGCCTCGTAAACTTCTAGAAGGTCTCCCGTGATGCTAGTGGTATTGCCATTTTCAAAACAATTCCGAGATCATTGTTTGTGACTTCACGCAGCAATTTTGACTCATAGTACGTGAGAATGTTGTTTATTGGTATTGCCAAGCTCAACATTTGGTCGTCATTTCCCAATGATCGTTGGACAGAGACAAAGACTTTCTCTAGGTTTCTCTTTTAGCATCAGTAACCAGGCAAAAATTTCACTGAACTGTAGGTTTGCTTCCCTCGCAGTTGTAGACGTCGAACGCAACTTGTTAGACCCTTCATCTCCTTTTTGATGCTATCGAACTCTGCCTCAATTTTTGGTGAGTTGAGTTTTTGAAGTTCTGTTAGGCGTTTTGTCACTGCATTCAATGAATTCAGTTGTTTTCCGACCAAGAAAAACTTTTTGTTAGATGATGTCGTCAGTTTTTGGAACCCATCCTGAATTTCTCAGATTCTCTGAATGCCTTTTCAGATATTTTCCTTGTCACTCCTGGAAAACTCTGTACAACTACCAAAAATTCCTTTGATAGCACATCCGATCTTGCTGCCTAGTCCAACTCCAGAGCCAAGAACTGTAGCGGCTCCACCCGCTAAAAGGAGGGGAGCAGTGCGTTTCTGCCTTGATAATTCCGATTGACTTGGTGCATAGTTGTGTAGGGCGATAGTCTTTTCTATGTACTTTTTGATTGATCTCAGGTCCGTAAGTGCGTTTCCATGTTCTTCGATGATTTTCGTCACTAACCAAGTGAAATTAATGTTATCTGTGGCGTCCAGTTCTTCAAGGTCTGGAAATGCTAGATCGTGACAACATCCCGCTCGTACTTTCCAAGATTTGTTGAATTTGTCTAGTAATGCAGTTAAGTTCTCGGGTAGCTGTATTTCGATAACAAGGTAGGGAACTATAAACTGAACACAGATGAAGTTGTCCGCAAGTAGTACTCTCCGGTGAAAATTGAAAACAATTCCTTCCTTTGTAACTGCGTTAGGGCTTGGTGTTGCTGGAGAGATAAAAAAGAAAAGGAAGAAGTAATCTATAGAAACAAAATTAAACATTCCAGTTCACTATATTGAGCCAATAACATAACACTTCTGATGGCGCTCTATGAAATAAGTCTTCAGAACAATTACAATCAAACGAAACTGATAGAGATAGAAAACAATGCAAGGAAACATAATATGGATAGGAATAAAGAAGAGAAATTTGTTGCCGGCAATTAGGATTACATTTTTGATTTAAAGATGAAAAAATATTTTCCAAAACGAATTATGAAATGCTTGTGTAATCTGCTTCCTTTTTCGCAGAACTAATTTTGTTCTTTTGGAAGTATCAGGAGCTCATCTCATCTAGGTTTATCAAATTTATTGCTCTAGTATTTCCCTGTCCCCTTGCGTAGGAGGTCTCAATTTTGGTTTTCATCATTAGTTCTCCGCGGGTAATATAGATTCATTTTAATAACAAGTCCCATAACTCAAGGAGGTCTCAGCTGAAATTTTGATTCTTTTCATCAAAATCAGATGGTAATTTCAAAATCAAAATTGTTTTAAATCAGAATCGGAGGGTACTTTTGAAATTCAGATGGCAATTATATGGTTTGTTACTGGGTCTCAGATTGTTCTGAGAGGTCTACTTGATTTATTTAGATGGCCATAATTTGTGGTTCTCCATTGTTTTGAATAAAAATTGATTTTTTTGTGAAGTAATTCAATTTTGTTTTCAACCTGGGACATTTTGATGACGTTGGTGAACTGCGTCATAGGAAAACTGTTGTGACGTTGGTAAAATGCGTCATCGGAATGTTTTGTGACGTTGATAAATTATGTCATACTGAAACAATCAACAAAATAATGCAATGGATGAAGTAATCTGCAATTTCCACTATATGTAACTCTTTTAATGATAACATAATTACTTAATGAACTTTCGCATTTTCCTTTTTGCGGAAAAAGGGAACAAATAACGTTACAAAGTAACTTGGAATGGATGCATGAATCGTATATGTCTCTAGAAAGTGGTAACTTTCCTTTTCATGCATCGTGGAAAGAACAGAAACTAAATGTGGTAAATTTTGGGGGGAAACTGCGTCTCAAATATCTCCTCCTTCTGAGCCCAGTTTAGCCTTCAATTTTATATACATTCACTCCAAGTTCGGAATTTTTACGAATATTTTGACAAACATGTATCTGTTGAAAATAATTTGTTTAATTTGGAAAATTATGTCAAATGCAATGGGTATGAATTTGCGCATGGTCTCTTGGGAAATTCAATGTGGGCGGGCAAATAAATTATTCATCCAGCTGCTCAGTATTCAAAGGACTGAACAAAATTCATGAGAGTATTCTAATGATGAATCGAGAATGGTTTACGTTGCCTCACATGGAGTGTGGGGTGCCTATTCAATTGCTTATTTATTCAGAGGGAAAAAATTGTGGCTAATCGCAAAAACTAAAAGGAAAGGGCAACAGATGAAAACCTTAATAAAGAGCATAAAGGACCTGAAGTTTTATTGAGAAAATGAGTGCACCGGTGTCTGTAAAAACTGGGCTTGGCACTATGTTCAGCCTGGGGACGCTATTATTCCGCCAGAATTAGCAGTGCACACAGTTCCCACTTTTAATACATGTGAAACGGAGATCCAATTCGACGAAAAAACACAACATAGTATTACAATGATGTTATTGATAAGGAAATTGACTATGTTTTATTCTTTTTAGGTGTTATAACAATTGTGGGCGGTTGCGAAGCGGGTCGGAAGTACACGAAAACGCATATATCAGCGCTATTTAATGTTTTTAGGGAAAAAGATAGAAAAAACTTGAAGCAAAAACTGGGTAAGCTGGGCCCAAAAGAGTACCTAAAGCGGCTGGAAAAAGAGGATGAAAATGTGTGCAGGAGCAGGCAGCAAATAATGAGTTATAGGGAAAATGAGACCACTGGAAACCTCAGAACACTAATTGAAATGTGTGCTGATTTTGGTAACAATGACATGGAGGCAAATAAAGGAAAAGTCAGCAAAAAGAAGAAAAAGTGCCGGCCCTTCTTCATCATAAGGTTAGTCAATTATTTTTTTCTTGCTTCTTGCTGTTTCTGGAAATAAAAAATTTCGCTTTCAATACATTTCAGCTTGAGTAATTGCAACTCCCTTTGTTACCACAATCGCAATGAAATAAAATAGCGTGTCTTCAATATTACAAATTCTCTTATTACGAATTATTTTAACTGCTAATTATAAAATTATATATGGATAATGGAGCAAACGTCACAATAACAGGTAAGAATTTTCACAATTTCATTGTCAGGTAAGAACTCTATGCCTCTTGTTTTGTTTCTTTTTGTTTTTTTGTTTTTTTTTCTTTAATTTTTTTCAATAAATAACAAGACTAATCGAAAAAAATAGATCCACGAAAGTACTGAGGGTAACTAAGAGGACCTTGGAAATGTGAGATTTCCTATGTAAATGAAATTCTGATAAAAGTGGGTCACTTTGAGTGTAAGTAATTTGTATAGGCTATGGTAAATATGAAAACATTTTAGTGAATTATTTCGTCTTCAAAGTTTTTTTGGACCTATTTCGGAGAACCGGTCCCGACAAAGGTTGAAAGGGCGTTAAATGAAGATAGGCGATGTAAAATAAATTTTCATTTGTAAAAGTTGAAATATAACTGATCACTTGAATAAAGAAGAAGTGAGAAAATGTGGAGGTTTGGTATAGGTAATGAGTGAAATCTCGATCTTCTGAAACTTAATCTCAATTCTGGCTCCAAGAAGCTCTAGCAGACTCTTTTTGGGAACCATTGATAGTAATTTTTGATTTATTTAATTAAAAATCATAAAAGCGGATCACTTAGAATATGAAGGATATGAACAATTTTGTGAGCCAAATCTAAGCTTTTTGCCAATGTTGATATTTTTGAGATCCAGTGCGAAAATTGGGCTCAACAAATCAAAGAGCGCATATCAGGGGACGTTTCGAGCATAATTTTCGTTTCCTGGCAGAAAAATTATGTCAAATATATTAAGTCAAATCAAGTAATTTTAAGATTATTCATTTTAATTGCAAGGAATCGCAATTCTGGCTCCAAGAAAATGTAGTGGCCACCATTTGGCAACTTACCATAACAAGTTTTCCTCAATTGTGTAATTTATTGCAAAAGTGGATCACTTAGGATAATAACGAGAGGTAAAAAAAACTAATTTGTTTTCAAAACTGATAACTGCGGTAGAGTTGTTGTGGTGGGGCAGGGTTCAACCTCAAGTTGTAAGGTCCAGCTCCTCTGCTGTTTCCGCTAGTTGCTGCAGGAGTCCTGTAGGAGAAAGGCGGTAGTGTCTTATTATTGCGGTCTGATGGTTGATTTGGTGCGTGGATTGTGACTGGTAGTTGTTTTGTATTCTCGGCTATGCCATGAGCAGGAGTAATCTGGAGAGGTAGTGCTGGTTCCACGTTGTTGGCAGGAATCATTGGTTGAAGAGCAGGTTGTGTATGAGGCGGTTATTTTGTTGTTGGACCGTATCTCTGGGGTTGAAAATAGTAATATACTCGACGTCATTCCACGTACAGTTTTTGCCAACTGTCTGCTGTGGTGGCTTCAGCAATTGCGGTAGGATGTTGTCGAATAGTTTGGGTTCAGCGCCATATAAATTTTGCATTGGGTCTGGTTTAAAGTTTTTTGGGTTGAGGTAGCTAATATCTTGTTTTGTGTACTTGGGTATAATTGGGCGGAGTCAAATTCTTTTAATGCATTGGGTGTCTTTAGTTCCCACTTACCGTATTAGATAGTTTGAATGAGTGTAGACAGCCTCAATCCGATAAAAGGGAATCCAGCTCGGTTTGCTGAAGCCGTGAAGAGTCGACGGCAGATGGGTGATTTTCGGGTCAATTAGTAAGTAGTAAATGTGTATGGCTAGAGGTGACGCTTTGACCTTCCGATCGAAATAAGATCGGTATTTTTGGTAGGCGTTGACTATAGTGTCTTTCTGCGGTTGATAGTACTGCAGCATCTGGTCTTGTATTTCTTGACTAGTTGAGCATTGTGGTGTTTTTTCAATAGTTTTCCCGACATTAAATCTTTGTTCAATTGCTGACATTGGTTTTCGGCCGTGGAACAGTAGGACTGGTGTGCAACTTGCCTCGCTGTTGAAACTCGTATTATGTGCGAAATATGCAACTTCTATTTGATTAAGCCAAATTACACCCGGTGAGTTGATGTTCATCTTTAAGTTTTTCTTAAGTACTGCATGGCTTCGTACCAAAAGGCCAATGGTCTGGGGGTGCTTTAGTGTTGCTTGATTCAATTGAATCTGAAGGACGACTGTCAGTTCCTTGAACAATTTTTGATGTAAACACTGATCCAAGATCTGATAAGATTGTATCTGGAATGTAGCAGTGTTGATGAAATATAGATACTAGTTTCTGAGTCACACTTTCGGCATCTGGGTGTTTCAGTGGGACAGCAAACAGGTATTTGCTGAAGACGTCGATTGCTGTTAGAATGTATTTGAATCCCCCAGAAACAGGGAGTGCTCCAACAATATCAATCTGTAAAAGTTCTTCAGGGAAATTCTGTAAACTGGTAATTGGCAAAAGTGGAGGAGTTAGATGAGACTTTTGGATTGGCGTATTTTGGAGACAGGTCAGGCCATTTTTAAAGTAGTCGATGGGAAACTCTTGAAATCCAGGAAAATGGAAGTGTTTCCGAAACAGGTAAACAGTTTGGGTGACTGGCTTCGGGGCTGTTATGCATGCGATACAACAGTTCATACCGAAGATATTTTGGGACCAAGATCTGTTTGTGCGACACGTGACCGGCATGATTGAAAAATTTCCGATACACAATATCGTTGTTGACACAAAGTCTTTCTAGTTGTTTTATGTATATTCGTTGAGAAAGAGTCAAGTATTTCGTTCTCGGCAACGATTTCCGGTTATTAATCCAGGTTCGAACTTGTTGTATTTCGCTGTCTTTTTTCTGTTCCTCGGCAATGTTGAGGTGTTTAGTGCAATCCAGGACATGAAAATTGTTTAGTGGGTCTGAAGTACCAATTGCTGAAATTTGCAGGTTGACCCTGTTTGTTTCCACTACTTGATAAAATTCAATTTCGTTGTTGTTTCCTGTTGTGTTTTGGAGGCAACTTACCACACTTTGTGAGTTTCCCGTGTATTGAACGTTTGGTAATATTGGAGCTTTACTGAAATGGTCTGAATCTGTTGGATTGGAATTGTGTTTCTGATCATTAGCTCGATTGCTTCGTTTGGTGTTTGAGGAACTCGTGAAGAAAGTCAGCTGCTGCATTTGCCTTCCCTTGAATAATCCCCAATATGAAATCGTATGACATGAGGCGGTCCACCATTAACCAAAGATTACGTGGGATGTGTTTTGCTTGAAAGAGATGGATCAAGCTTCGGTTGTCAGTAAGAACAACAACTTTCTTTGAGCAGCCCCAAAAAAGATGACAAAAGTTTTCGAAGGCAAAGTAGACATCTAAAAATTCCTTACAGTAAATGCTCATTTTCAGTTGAGCTTCGTTGAACGCGTGGGATCCGAACATAACGGGTGCGTATTGGCGTTTTTCCCCTTCATTTCCTTCCTTTTGAGTGTAGTCTTCGATAAGCAAGGCGTATCCCGCTGCGTGCATACTGGCATCGGTCATTATCACGAACTGTTTGTCCTTCAAATGGGAACCGCAGTGAAATTTTGGTTGCATCGATTAACGATTTCTTCAGAATATCGAGACATTCGTGATGCCCTTGCGTTATAATGAACTTATGGTTTTTTTGAGTAGTTTGTAAAATGGTAGCAGATGCTGTTCCAGCTTCGGAATGAAGGCGCAGAAAAATTGCAAAAACCCGATAATCCATTTCACTTTTTTAGTGGTCTTGGGCATTTCTAGATCCTTCAGAAATTTTGTCACCTTATTTGTATCTGGGGTTAGACCGTTTGCCGTAATTAGATTGCCCAAGAATTGCAGAGATTTAACACCGAACTCATATTTAGAGGGGGAGAGTTTTAAACCGGATTTGTTGATGCACTGAAAAATTTGATCAAGTTTCTCCAATAGATCTTTCACTGACTTTGGTCCGCAACCAATATCGTCCATGTACTGGTATCAGATATCTTTTGCGATGCGTGGGTCCAAATGTTGTCGACCAAAACTGCAGAAAGCCGTTGGGGCTCGATATGTCCTTGGGCTAGTCGGCTAGGGGCGTAGGTCCTAGATCCAAAAGTAAATGCTAAGAGTTGAACGGACAGTTCATCAGCCCTTGATATGCAGTGTTAGGCTTGTCTACAATCCAGTTTAGCGAATAATGTTTTTCCTGCTAGATGATTTCCAGCGTCTGCTATTGTCGAAATAGGAAAATTATGACTTTCGTAGTCGTGCCGAATTCAATGGCTTATCTTCCTGAGATCGATCAACATGCGAAGATTGCCAGAAGCTTTGCGTTGGCAGAATAGTGGATTGCTGTATTTCGAGTATGTTAGGGTTTTCCAATTCCAAAGTATGTCATCAGGGCTAACTCTACTAGAATATCATCTCGGAAGTGTATTGGTCAAGCTGAGTAGACGGGGCGATCATGTTCAGGTTTCAGTCTAACACTAAAATTCGAGGCCAAGCCTACATCAAATCTTTGATTACCGAAAATGTGATGGTAGCTGACAAAAAGCATTTCTACTGACTTCCTTGCAGGTTCAGATGGAACTGAGTCTTTCCAAGAAAACTGAGAACAGAATTCAGTGCAATCTGCCTCATTCTCCAAAGGTTTCTTTGCTGCTTGCCTTTTACAATCGAGGATTTCATCATATATTATTTTTTCGATTCCAGTTAAAAATTCTGGGTTTTCGCATAATTCTGGCGTTTTAAACCAAAACGAATCTGCATACTTTTCCCCTTAAATTGTAGCAAGTTTGTTTTAATCCGAAGGATTTGGATTGATTTGAATGAGGGCTGCTATTTGTGGGTCAATAGGTGTAATGAAATTTGCATTTTTAGTGTAAGCACTGTGAAGACTGCTACTTTTGTACCTGCTGGCATGGTCGCTTTGTGAGAATTAGTGTTCAGGAACGAAATCTGAGCCTGATTTTTGTGATCAACGCGGTTTAATGACGATGTAACGAACACTCCGGAGTTTTGTTCGAAGAAATCGAAGGGCTCTATAATACGAATAATGTTTGCTAATCGAATGTTTTGGACGCACAAAGACAAATATCGAGGTCCTGTTTAAAAGGGCCTAATGATGTTTTCGTTTTTGTGTAAATGTTGAAAGTTTGTTCTTCCTGTCGAACAAATTTCTTTCCGTCCGTTTGTTGTATTTCGTTAGTTGTAAAAGTTAGATCGGGCGTTAGAAGTAATTTTCGTTTCATGTCAACCATAAGATTGTTCTCTGACAAAAATGGGGCTCCTAATATGGGTGTATTCAACCGTTGGATTACAAGAAATTGGGATTTGAATTCTGCTATGCTAACTCTGAATGGTATTTCTGTGCTGAATAGACATCGTTCCTTTTGGCCAGCTGCTGTGTAAATTTCAGTTGTTGGCGTTGAGTTTTTGGATACAATACTGTCTGCAATTTGGTTGTAAATTCTCATCGGCAAGGCATTAGTGAAAAAAAAGTGTCGACGAGAGCGCCAAACCTTAGGTTTCCAATTACAATTTGAATCTAAAACAGTGGGTTTTGCTCCTTTGATTTATTCATGGTTGGGTATAATAGCTTTTTTTCAATTTTGTGTAGAATTAGAATAATGATTGACCGCACTAGATGATTGTTGTTGCTGTTCGAAAGGTATTTGTGTATTTCTCTGCGGTGGGTATCTGTACCAGCAAAATTTTTGATAATGACCCCTTTTGCCAAAGTTTCGACAGATTACTCGTCCGTTTCCTCTGGAATTATACTGACCGCCGCGGTGTTAGCCAAAACGGGAATGGTAGTTCCCTTGTTGTTGGTTGTAACTGGCTCTACTCTCACTTTGAGTTGGGTTTGCTTTGTCTTGTTGTCGCGTTACTTCCATGCTTTCCAGTAGGGAACTAATTTGGGCTATTTGAGAAACAATTGCTTGTTGGGTTTCCTGTAGAGATTGTTGCTGAGTTTGTAGAAAAATGAAATCTTCCGATCTAGTTGACTGTGAATTGAATTCATTAAACGCGTTAGCAAAATCGTTCTCAGGGACTAGTTTCTCGATCATTATAATTCGCGCTACCCTGTTGCACAAATCATTCACTGTCATTGCTGGCTCTTCTATTTCGTCTAATTTTGGTGGGATTGTCGCTGACATTCCACTTAGGAACTGTTGTCTTACTCGTGAAATTCGTTGACTAACTGGAAAGACTCTGCTGCTACTCTTTGAAGATGCGTCAAATAATCCTCTAGTGTGGCGTACTGTGTATTGAATTTTATTTCCGGAAAACTAAGACGAAGGATTGCTGTCTGGTATGCAGTTTTTACTGCATTTGGCAGCTGTTCGTAAAATTGTAGCGCTCCCTCTTGTAATCTGAAATGTAGGAAAAGATGTCGGCGGCCGTTTGAAACTGCAGAAAGACCAATGAAACTTCTAATTTGTTGTTCAAAAACTGCCAAATCTTCGGAGGGTAAACCGCTAAATTTAATAAAAGGTACTGGTAAAGGCTGATTACCATGAACAGGGGCATGATGCATAGCAACTCCTGCTGCAGGTATAATTGGTCCCGGCGCTGGTGGTGCGGGTGGTTCTGAGTACTGCATTTGCAAAAAAATTTCCGGATCCATTCGAAAATTTGTAATTTAAATCAAAATAAAAGAATAAACACTTGTTTGGCGATGGTTAAAAGGAATTACAATTATGTCAGATATGTTTGTTGCATTTAATTGAAAACGTTTATGCGGAAGAGAAAATGTATAGCTTTTGGTGAGTTTAAAACTCTGAAAATTATCTAAATATTTAGAGAACTTTCTGCTTTAATCTCTGTCGCCATGTTATATCTCTTATTTTTGAAGGTAAATCTATTCCTTTTCTCTTTCTTTATTTGGGTGCGTTTTTGGTTAAAAGCAGAGTGTTCAAGCATCTTTTAGTTCAATCCCCTTTTTCAACTGTCTCTTATTCTCAACTATTTTTCACTGCTCTTGTTTTTTAATCGCTATTATTCACTGCACGGATTGGCTCTCCTCTGGTATAGTAGTTTCTATATGCAATATATGACACATATATCCTTTGTTAAAAAATTAGGTGAAATCAGCGAAGTCAATCAATTCTTCAGATCAGTGATGAAAACCCGCCTAAAAATAACCTGTCAGTGAGGATTGGTAATGAAAAGGACAACAACTGATCAAATATCTAAAGTAAGAAGTCAAAAAAAGCCAAGGAACCTGTTTCTCCGGAAAATTTTTCTTGCCCAAGCTTGGCTAGAAGAAGATAGCGTTCAAATTGATAAGAATAAGTTGATCTAGGATTGAATTTTTGGAGGCAAAGGTGCGCTAAGCTTTGGGTACCAAAAAAACCCTAGATATAATACACTCATAATCATCGAAGATTATACTCCCAGAAGATTGTCCTCATACTTCCAGAAGATTATTCTAGCCAAGAAGACTATCCTAGCTAATTACTCATACTCCCTGAAAATTATCATTCCACTAGCATACACAGCCGATCAAACATCATTCAAATGGGAGGAAACAAGAAGCTGAGATGCATTGTCTGGGGATGAACGATTGGAAAAAACTGAAAAGACCTACATCTATAACGTAGCAAGCATTATAAAAATGAAGCTGAGAAAGCTGATCATCTGATAACATTCGATCTCCAGTGGTCGCGCAAGCCACAGTCATCAAGCAAAAAACGCTTCAATTTCAACCACGGTCAAAGTATTGTGCAATAGAAACCTTGTAGCACCTGTCAAACAACCAAATTTTAAGAGAGTTACTTTGATGGCGATTCCTGGAAGAACCAGATTGGTAGAGTAATTTTCTTGTTACCATGTATCGGCCTTATTTTCCTGAATCACTGAAAGGTTGTAAAACTAAATTATCCGTATCAAGTATGGGTTGCTTGGGTTCTTTATACTCAAGATAGGTCACTACTATGACAGTTTTTGGGCAGCTCACATCTGTCTGTTGAGGCTTTTCTTAAGAAGTGGCCTAGTCAAAAGCCAGTTTAAGCTCTCCATTCATCTGTTGGTCTGAACTCTTTAATGCCAAGCAGCAACTTCATTATCGTTTTAAAGTAAAACAGTTATGCAGGCAATTTACAATCAATAGAAAAACTTCATTTTGAGATTTAAAAAATTACCTTAAAGCACACAAAGGAACGGAACGGTTGTTTATGTAGATGACTGCCAGCATGATAAGACTGGCATATTTATTTCGAAAGGTTGCTAGAACGAAGGGCTTCCAGACGGTTTTCTGCGTTATAATAATAGCGCAAAAAGGATAGCCGACTCAAAACAAAAGGGCGAATCTCGAAAAAAAAACAAGTTTCAGAGCAAGCTCGATTGTAAGAGAAACAATTAAGTTAACACAAAATTATTACTGTCTGCTAGTTGATGGCACTCATCGAAAACGGACCTGTGAATAGTTCACAACAATCATGCCGCTCATGACTATCCTACAGCGTAAAAGCAACCCTTTTTTAAACGCAACCAACATCCGTCTTTTAAAAAGGACATGTTATGGAAAGAGATGTACCAAAAAGCACAAATGATTGCTACTATCAGAAAACCAGATTAACGATGTCAGTCAAGCAGTCAATGTAGGCTGTCGAAAAAATGTTCGCTTTTCTTTATAATAGATCAACAGTATCATTAATTGGTCATACCGTTGTTAAGATGTTACGCTCATTACAGCAGGCTTACCCAAAACAAAGGATCTAATGACAAAAGAGAACCTAGAAAGAAGAGACCACGTTCAAAAGTCCACTCGCATAAAGCAATTTTTAAGCATTATTTTGAATGGGCAATAACAAACTATAATAACATAGAACTGAAATATTTTAGTTCAGTTTGCTCACGAACTTACAATGCCATTATAATACAAGATAGGAAAACAAAGCGAACAATTTGCTGTCCCAAGGAAATCAAGTTGGGTATTCAGTTGAGCCTTGACATGTCAGAGAAAAATGGAATATTTTTCATGTGTCTCTCATAAACGACGCCCAAGTTACAAATAAATCATAAATGACATAAAAATAAAACAAGGTGGGAAATAGAAAACTACGTTTTCAAAATCAATCATTAAATAAGAGACAAAATTGCCAGCACGAAAGATGCTAAAAAACGCGACAAAAACTACTGGCGAGTGGTATGGTTGGGAATGCTGTGGGAAAAAAACCAGAGAAAGACATATCAAACAATTACATGTCTGCTAATTTCTTTGATGGAAAGATTCCATCGGGAAATTGAGATGCACTCATGGAAAAGTTGGCAATTACAACACCATCCAGTGCTAAACCTGGCCAAACCCGGAATTGTAGCAACACTGCATCAAAATTTCAATAACTATGCCTGAAAGTCAGGCTACTGGTCGGTGATGATTTACTCAGTGAATTGTTTGGAACCATTTTTTAGATTTCGAGAAAACCGGCAGCCCTGACGGCCAACATCAAATTAATGTTTCTGCAAATGCGACAATCCGAACACGACACAAAATCTTCAATTTCCTGTAATACAGGCCAACTTTTTATTGAATCTGTTCATACGAGTAAAAGCGCCGGATTTTTGTAGCAAGCAATCAACAAATTGATCCAACTATAAAGTTTAAAATGACAATTATGGGGAGCTTTCTATTGCAGAAAACATTATGAAGCAAATTCTACGTGGAGAATTCAGACAAATATGTAGAAACATCATAAGGCCTCATTGAGTATTTCAATCAGCTAATATTTTTCTTCTCGAAACATGGTCTTGAGCTGCAGAAATAATTGGCCAACAATTATCAATAAAATGCACCAATATCAGAGGAGATAAATTCTATCTCTAAGTTGGTGCAGCGGCATTATCTTTACTCGAGCTCTAATTGAACGTTTCAGACAGCTGTCTGCAGAGGTACCAGCAAAGAAATCGAAATTGCTACGACACAAAGGAAAATCTTGTCTCTGGCATCATCGGTTTTTGACCCACCTGATTTAATTGCTCCACTCAGTGTTTACAAGAGACAGTTTTTCATTAACATCTGTACTAGAAAGAAAAGAATGACTGGAGAAGCAGAAATCCAAAACGGAAAAGCTTCCAATTTTAGCTGAAACCAGCGTCGATAGAAGGCTTTAAAACCGTGAAATACAGAGCAAAACTTCATTTGATTGCTGAGACATCTGAAAACAGGGTGTGTTCAGCGGCCAGTTTGTTTTCCGAAAATTTCCTCGCAGCCAAATTAGCGTTTGTAATTGGATAATTCAGGTTTAGATCAGGGAGACAATTCAATAATTCGCTTTGATTGACAAGCAGTGGTCATGGCAGGGCGAATGAAAGAAAGGACAGAAAAATACGCGATCGAGATACACAATTGCTGTTTCCTGTTGGACTCAATTACAGAACTGCATTGATTACATAGCTCACACTGTTAAAATTACATGTTTTTCACCAATTGATTGGCTGAAACTTTGGAGACAAAACACGTGAGTGGTATTCACAACGCTGTGGACATTGCAACAAGAAAAATTAAAAATTAGGCAATCAAAGGAAGCAAGCGTCTTACAGAGCCAAACCTGTTGAATCAGCAACCAGAAGGCAAAAGAACTCAACAAAAAAACCAAGTCATTGTCTCAGCTGAAGTTTACATACCCTAAGTCAGCAAAAAGCAGGCTAAAAAATGAAAACAAAAAATCAGTGTGAACGACGAAGGATATTCAATCTTCTAGTTAAAAAACGACAGTTGAATGAAACAAAATTAATTGGCATTAAAGAACCAGAGGACGCAAAGAAAAGCATTTTCAAGCCACTTAAGAAAGAAAATTTTACTGAGGAATATAAATTTCTCATAGCTGGAAAGGAAATTCAGAAAAGCAGCAGGAATTTACAGTGCTTATTCTTCATTGGGAACAGGGACATATATATGCTAAATGCAGAGTAGGTAAAAAACCTATTGGATTTCAATGGATAGCACCCAATACTGTTACCTTAGGATCATGCCGTCGTTGAACTAGTGTTGCGCAACAAGAAATTTTATAAGGGGACTGAATATGTGATCAACTAGATTCAGCAAAAATTAGGGATTTTTGGAGTAGAATATGACTTAATATCGCTAAAGACAAAATGTATAAACTAATGAATAGAAAGAGAACTCATAACTGCTTCAATGATGGCTGGGCAATCTACATGGAAAGTTTGTTGCTTCAACAGATTTTGCAAGAGTTTGAGTAGACTAATTTGGCCTTTTTGCAAAAAAAATGAACAGAGGTATTCGGAGATTTGTGGGGGCCATTAGTCAAAGTTTGCAAGAAAGTAATGTATGCACTGTTGTGATTCAATACTGAATATGTGCATTCAGTCGAACCATATGTCTCACGGATATATCTTCGAATGCCACTCCACTGATAACAGTCAATTCTGATGGGAACGACTTACCCTATACCCCAAATCTGTTTTTTGATTGGCAGCAAAAATGTTGTCTCTCATTTTTCCATGCACAGAAATGTTGGCTAAACATACAAAACTTTTTCAACAAATACAAGCTTACTCCAAACTCATCTAGAACAGATTCAGAAAAGCATAACTTCCGACTTTGAAAAACAGCACAAAACTAGAATTTATCGCAAGAAGATCCTTCACGAAGGTTATCTCGTTTAATATTTCGAATAGAGTGACATGTGAGTGTATTACAAACTCGGCTGAGTGACAGAGACATTTGAGGGTTCTGACGAAGCAATTTGATCAACAAAGATTCTAACGCAAAAAACAGGCTTGAAGAGGCCTGGCGTGAAGCCCACGCAGTGCTACCAATTGTGCAGAAAAATTTCAGAAAAATCAATGCCGTCGATGTTGGAGATGTACTTGCGTAGAAAGGGATAATATATCAGAGAAAAACTGAAAAGGGAAATCTCCCTTGTAATAGTTGTTCACTTTGCCCATTTTACGATATCCTAGTATTTGTTCAGTAATAGTAATAATTCTAGTTTTAATTAGTTGTACAGATATAGTCGGGTGGAAAAAATTTTTAAAAAAAGACAAAACAGCATCACATATAAAGATATCCCGTATTAAAGAAGAGTATATAGTCATAAACTGAACATTTTATGCAACAGTAAACACAAATTGGAAATAAAGTTACTAAAGCGAACTGCAAAACAATATATCCGGACAACTTTGGAACCACCGAAATGAATTGGGTCGTGAAATGAATTGGGCCGTGAGAGCAGCCGCTACGGTTTTTTTTCCAAAATAGTTTTGTGTAAATTTCTGTAAATTTTATAATTTTAAGCATGAGAGGAACACGCGGTTCTTTCAGTTAGCTTTTAAACTGATGCTTTGTTCTGAAGACTTTGTAAAATTTGAAAGAAATATATTACATATAAAAAACATGATATATTAAAAATAAGGTTTCGAGAAGTTTGATCTTTTCGTTACTACTTGCAAAAGTAGTACGTTGACTCTTAATGACTTACATTGCTATCCTGTAGTTTCTTCACAATTCATAGAGCAAATTCGGCAGGCAAAGAGTGCCAGAATTTGTTTCATCGGTAGGTCATGTTTCTGTTGTTAATTGAACTGTGGTTGTTAACAGAATCAGCAGATCCAAATTTAACATCATCAAGTTTATTTTCAGATTATTTTATTTTTTTATTTCAGGCATCCGGCAATCAACGCTTGTCAATACCATTCTTTGGTCGATTAATATCTCAACTTTAGCTTTCGTTACACTATGTACTTTTGCTCTTTCTGACCTTGAAAACTGGGCTATTTTTTTCCCATTTGGCCTTTCTTCCGTTTTCAAAGCTACTACCAAAACCTACTTCGCATATACTGGGTACGATTTGATCACGATATCGAGCGAGGAGTCGGTTGAACCCTCAAAATCGGTTCCGGTGGCACTAGTATCTCAAATATCTTTAGTTGCCATTTTATACTGCTGTGTTTCGACCGCTGTTTCTCTTATAACTCCTTACTACGAAGTCACCGAAAGCTACCCCCTCATCTCCGTTTTCGGGTTTCACAATTGGAATTGGGCCGAATACATAGTGACTATAGGCGCCTTATGCTCACTGGTCGGACTAATAATGGGGCGTGTATTATGCTTTTCGCGCACTATATATGCAATGTCTCAAGATGGCATGTTACCCAAAATTTTCAGCAAAGTGAACAAAACTACCCAAGTTCCAGTGATTTCGACAATCGTGGGGTCGGTGCTTGTTGCAATTGTGGGTACGTTTCTAAACTTAGATGAACTCACAGAACTGGTTTCATTTGGCAACCTTTTCAACCATACGTTGCTGGCTTGTGCAATTATTATTGTACGGTATGGTGGCAATCCGTTATTGTTGCCTGACAAAAATGAAACAGACATTTTACTATTATCATCGACGCAAGAATCAGATGGTGTTTCCTCAGAAACTGATTCGCTGATAGCAAAATCGGACTTTGGTTGGAACCGCAAAAATGTTCAAACATTTTTCCTTTTCATGATTTTGACTGTAGTGGCTGCTTTATTTATACCCCCTTTATACCTTGTTGACATAAAAATTGTTTGTTACTTTTGCATTTCAGGCTTCCTTAGTTTTTCCGTAATTTCGATGGGAGTTATTATTTACTTCGCGAAAAATTCAGATCAACAAAAATCAACATCAATGTTTAGAACACCATTTGTGCCGTTTCTACCTGGAGTTTCAATTTGGCTGAATATTTGCATTATGGCTCTTTTCGATGTGCCATATTTACTTTTTGGTCTGTTTTGGGTTGTTATGGGAATTGCTGTTTATTTTGCTTACGGAATGCGCAACAGTAATCTTAAATATGATATTCCAGAAGCCACCGAAAAACAATTCAATTAGCGTAACTTACAAAGAGCATTTTGTTTCTGTACTTTAACCATCTTATTCTATTTTACCACATTGTAAATAAGCATTTTTAAGAGTCATAGTGTGTTAATTAATAGGTTAAAAGATTTACAACCACCACGACCAATCTTTAATGATTCCTTGAGTCGATGGAATTCTTATTTGCTAACTAATAATCTGAAACAAACAATAATTCCAAGTTTTTATTTCAAAAAATCAAGAAGCAGGATAGGCTGCTACTGGAAGATTGACGTTTATTTTGCTGATTCTCGATTTTGAGTAGTAATCCTTGAACTTCAAAACAAATTCCTTCTTTCTTTCTTGAAGCGAGATTAAACTGGCAAGGGATAGAGTAAATAGAGCCGGCTTCCGTTTTGTATTTCAACCTAGCTATTACCAGGAAAGTAGATTTAATTCCTTCCAAATATTTTGTTCCAAATAATTTGTCCATATAGTGTTTTCCTTATGATCAATGTGAGGCCTTAACGTTTCATGTAAAGTTCAGGTAAAGTTAAGGTTAGTTAAGGTGAGTTAAGGAAAGGCAAATCTACCTTAACAGTTAAGGTGAGTTAGGATGTTTTTTAAGGTAAAAATACCTTAACTTTATTTTGTGTGAATACGCTAACATACACTTAAGGAGTGGAAATCTCGAATTTGTATGCAAAAACAAATATCGTTAATAAAGCTCTCATAAAAAGAGAAATAATGATTGTAAAACTCTATAGAAGAGTCAAAAGTTGAGAAAAATCTAATGCAAAGATGTTATGAGGAGTGTAACTTTTATTATTTCAATCCTTACGAAGAGCGTATTAAGACTAAGTTTATAGCCTTTTGCTTTATTATTACACTCTCTTGCTTCTTTCCTCGGAATGTAAGAGTGGAATCAGAATTCCATCCTAATCCCACCTAATTAGAGGTCTGTTAAGGAAAAAAACTGGAACAGGATATGAAACTATCACAACTTAACAAAAGGTCTTTTCTGTGGGGGTTTATTTGATAGAATCCAAGTAACTATGACAACAAATTTAGGATGCAAAATTTTTCAGCCTTTACACAATAAACATGACCAGGTCAGGAATTATTCGTTCCAATATTTTGTTCAAAAGTCGAGGAATGTATATGCGAGCTGGCTTTTTTCTTCAGTCAAATTCTCAATTTTGCTAACGCTTTGTAGAGAAAAAAGGAAAGCACCTTTCTGTAGACCGCAGGATCTAGTTTTAATTTATATAAAAACTATCAGAAATTTGAAAAAGGGGGAACACTTCAAAATTTAAAGTTTGGAAGGAGAAATTGTAAAGAAAAAATACAGCAGGGAGCGGGGGTTGACTGGTCGCGTCAAAAATTGGGAAGAAAACGAACGATAGTAAGAAACGTTTACTATCACGAGCAATTTTTTCAGTTCTCAGCCTTAAAACTAACTATTCGATTGGAAAAAAAAATCGATTGGTTCGGTTTTTTCTGAAAATTTTGTTTAAACGTCTTTTTCATCGATCACGCTGATTTCTGCCAATTAAAAATAAAGTATTGTAACAACTGATGTTACTATCTATGCAACAAAGTTTTTGAAAAACAGGCGACTTCAAGCAATTAATAGCTCTCAACAATAATAACTAAAAAACAATAAAACACTTTGAAAATTTAAAAAAAAAACTAAAAGCAGAAGAATGGATTCCTCTCTAAATTCTAGAGCTCGTTTTGCAAACAGTTCTTCCTATTTCATCAGAATTGAAAATTTCAGTTCATCAGAACAGCTGAGATGCAAAATTGGCCAGTTTCATGGAACGAACAACAAATCAACATTATTAATTATTGAAAAGTAAAAATGGAAACCTTTTCTTATCTTTTGTTTGTATTCCCTATATTGTCAGAGCAGATCGTTCGAATTAACGTTCTCTAGCAATAGGGAAACTTTTCTTGAACATTTAGAAAAAACTTATTATTTGCTGCAAATTGCTGTTTTAATTATGTTTAAAATCAAAAATGTGTTTTTAAGTCTTGCTTGTAAAACATTTGTGAGATTTTAAAAACGATTGGCCTATTATACTCATGAAACATCAAAAAATGACTTTTTTTGAAAAATGACATAAAATTTTTTCAAGCATTTCTGTCATTATATAATTACCCATACAATTGTAGACACTTCTGTCATTTAAGTCTGTAAATTACAGATATATTTTTGAACTATCCTTACGCGGCCAATGTTGAAAAATTGAGTAGTTAGTTCAAAAATGCCTAAAATTAAACATTTTCCACGGATACAGAATCTAAAGAAAGCCTAATTGGTAATTAATTTGGCCGTTATTTTGGCCTGAGGTATGACCATGGTCCAAGAGGCGTGGCCAAATGATTATATTGCTAATTTAATAATCCTTATGTTATAGAAAGATTAAAATCGGAGTGATTTTTATAGAAAAATTAAAATCGGAGGTATCATTTAATGATAGAGTGGTTAAATGATACCTGGGGTGAATATATTGGGGTTAAATGATAAGAGGTTAAATGAATAGGGCTGAAAAAGCGCGACATCACTTAAAATTGCCATAGCACTGTTCACAAGAACAATTAAATCTTTGAATTAAGAAAATTCCGGCAATAACGTGTTAGGCTAATTTTATGCTCAAAATGGTTTTGTTTCCACAAAACGCTATTTTCAATGAAATTGGCAATGTATTCACTGCCTTTTGATCTTCGTTATAAATAATTTGACCAGGTTATCAGCTTCCTTTTCATCCATCAATAACTCGATACTTCAAAAAACAGCAAGAAAATGTAAATTTGATTTTTTGCTTACCTCAATATTAAATGATCAGTTTGGTAGATTTTTTGGATCGAAAATATTTTCATAATTTGAAGCTCTTCACTTTTTACCACCGACGGAGATTTACTCTAGCTGCCATTCCATATCCCTCCATCACCCAACAAATCAAAATCAGTCAGGGGGTATAAATCCCTCAGTGAGAACGCACTCATGGTGAATCCTTTTGGTGGAACACACGATCCGTTCACGTCTTTGGGCCTGGGGAATTCCTCACAGGGAAAGGGCCAGCATACATCTGCAATGTTATCTGCACCCTCAAAATAAATCCGGGAGTTCTCGCCGCAATTTGGTCTTCAGAAAATGTAAACGAATATGTCACTATAAAAGATCACTTTTGGTCACATTTTTTCGGACACATTTTTTAGTCATTTTTAGGAATCTACAATATAAATGACTATAAATCATGAACACTATATAACATGAATCGCTACATAAGTAACCACAAGAAACTTGATTTCGAAAAAAGAGCCCGGTCCGGAAAAAAGCCACTTAACTGTAGCTAAGAAGAGAACATCCAAGGGAAAATAACCTCAGAGAAAAAATATTTAAGAGCTGCTCATTAAGCGCATTTGGCCATGCGCAGCGCGAAGTGACCATGCCTTAGCGGTCCGTGGAACTTACCCAAGTCAAGGATTTTCTCAAAAAAAAACAAACAGAATTTTTAAAATACAAGTCAACGGTTAACTGAGATCTGCAATTTGTATTATTAATACAGCTCTCATAAAAAGCGAAATAATGAATTTAACAATCTATAGAAGAGTCAAAAGTTGAGAAAAATCTAATGCAAAGATGTAATGAGGAGTGTAACTTTTATTATTTCAATCCTTACGAAGAGCGTATTAAGACTAAGTTTATAGCCTTTCACTTTATTATTACACTCTCTTGCTTCTTTCCTCGGAATGTAAGAGTGGAATCAGAATTCCATCCTAATCCCACCTAATTAGAGGTCTGTTAAGGAAAAAAACTGAAACTGGATATGAAACTATCACAACTTAACAAAAGGTCTTTTCTGTGGGGGTTTATTTGATAGAATCCAAGTAACTATGACAACAAATTTAGGATACAAAATTTTTCAGCCTTTACACAATAAACATGACCAGGTCAGGAATTATTCGTTCCAATATTTTGTTCAAAAGTCGAGGAATGTATATGCGAGCTGGCTTTTTTCTTCAGTCAAATTTTTCAATTTTGCTAACGCTTTGTAGAGAAAAAAGGAAAGCACCTTTCTGTAGACCGCAGGATCTAGTTTTAATTTATATAAAAACTATCAGAAATTTGAAAAAGGGGGAACACTTCAAAATTTAAAGTTTGGAAGGAGAAATTGTAAAGAAAAAATACAGCAGGGAGCGGGGGTTGACAGGTCGTGTCGAAAATTGAGAAAAACTAAAGATAGTAAAAAACGCTTACTGTCACGAGCAATTTTTTCAGTTTTCAGCCTCAAAACTAACTATTTGATTGAAAAAAAAATCGATTAGTTCATTTTTTTCTCAAAATTTTGTTTAAACGTCTTTTCACCGATCGCGCTGATTTCTGCCGATTAAAAAGAAAGTATTGTTACAACCGATGTTACTCTCTATGCAACAGAGTTTTTGAAAAACAGACGACTTCAAGCAATTAATAGCTCTCAACAATAATAACTAAAAAACAATAAAATACTTTGAAAATTTAAAAAAAACTAAAAGCAGAAGAATGGATTCTTCTCTAAATTCTAGAGCTGGTTTTGCAAACAGTTCTTCCTATTTCATCAGAATTGAAAATTTCAGTTCTTCAGAACAGCTGAGATGCAAAATCGGCCAGTTTCAAGGAACGAACAACAAATCAACATTATTAATTATTGAAAAGTAAAATTGGAAATCTTTTCTTATCTTTTGTTTGTATTCCCTATATTGTCAGAGCAGATCATTCGAATTAACGTTCTCTAGCAATAGAGAAAATTTTGAGAGTAAGATTTTTTATAGATCGCCAGGTTCCTCAGGTTCCTTGATTGTGATACTCCTCATGAAAAAACGACAACAAAAAAAATCTTGAACAATTAGAAAAAACTTATTTGCTGCAAATTGCTGTTTTAATCATGTTTAAAATCAAAATTGTGTTTTAAAAAACGATTGGCCTATTATACTCATGAAACATCAAAAAATGACAATTTTTTTGGAAAAATGACATAACATATTTTCAAGCATTTCTGTCATTATATAATTACCCATACAATTGTCCCAAGAAGTCCACACCCTGTGTACAAATAAAACAGATAAGAATTGAAGGCACGACGACAAGCCATTGGTAAAGATCTGCTGTCAGTTTGTATTGACCAAAAACTATATATAAAAATGTTTGTACGCTTATGCAATTTTCAAACTCTTAAATTTACAAAAATTAAAAATAGTTAATTCGATAATAAACAATAAAAACAAGTTAATAAAACTAACATAAACACTAAATATATTAATTGTTTATACATAATTCTTAATAAAAACTTCAAACAAATGAAAAAAGAAAATAAACAGAAAAAAATCTCGAATGAATTTCCAAAAATTTAACCAAAATTTGTTGTGTGACAAAGTTTGCTATCTTAAGCAGGATATGACATCTAACTAATTAGCGTTCTACCTTTTGCTAACCGGTTCCACTAATCTATTGCCGTAGTATTGAACACATTATCAGTGAATTTGTCTGAACCAGTTCAGGTGTATTCTAAATTGCAAAAATTTAATAGTGACATATTATCCGGCTTGGCGTATGAACACAAAGATCGACACGGCGGAACAAGTCGAATTTCTCCCTCCTCTGAGGAAATTTCCGTGACATTCAAACACGGTGGCATTATTATAGAGCATATGAAGAAATCCATTTTGTGATACTCTTCAAAACCATAGCTGTAATCACTATTGTAAACTGCATCCAGGTATCCCTCATACAATTCCAAGAACTTGTCGGAATTTGGAAACCATTCCTGAAGTGACTTGTATCCAGTTTTTGTCCATTTGGCCTCGAATGGACATAATGAGCCACTATCTGTCGAAACAACAAAATCAGTAAAATCATTAGGTTTTCTATAATAAGCGCAGATCGAAAAGTTTAAAAAAGATGCAAAAGAGGACACACTGAAGATTGATTTAATGAAATGTTTCCAGGAAAATAGAGGCTAATCAATTTTGAATCCTCTAAGTACCTGAGCAAACAAATTTTTCTACCCAACAGGTCAGCTCCAAAAAGCAACACACTGTCCAAGACGCGCTCTTCTCTAATTAGCAGTTAAATACTACTTCTTAACAATGTCTCTTCGCAGCG
Organism: Convolutriloba macropyga; assembly: GCF_964194025.1. Lineage (NCBI taxonomy): Eukaryota > Metazoa > Xenacoelomorpha > Acoela > Convolutidae > Convolutriloba > Convolutriloba macropyga. The sequence goes on along the minus strand of NC_134479.1, from coordinate 19,599,659 downwards.
CAGCCTAAAGCCTTTTTTGAGGGAAAATTTTTTCTGCTACCGGGCATTTTGGTAATCATCCGACAGTACCAACACTGGATTATCTATGTTCAGACCACCAAGACCAGACTAACACAAAGAATTTTTTAAATGATTCTGGTGCGAATAATGATTACGCACACACTGCCATGGTTTTCCGGAGACAAAAAGTAGATCAAGTATACGAGCAGATAAAACACCTGACCTATTGTAAATGATTTTTAGCACTCTTTCCCCGCTGAATTAGTTGACTTAAACTAGCTCTCAGGAGACCAAATTAGGACGCGAACAAGACGCGAACAGGTTAAAGCGCTACCCAAGCATACACCTTTCGTACTTCATTTTTTTTACTATAGCCTTCGCGGGGCCAGATGACAAATTATTTTCTAAATGGATTTCGGCAAGCAAAATACGTGCCTATATTTTGGGCTAATTTTGCCGCGCGAAATCAAGAGACAGGAATAACGACTGAAATTGAACTGGTGGATGAAAGGGAATGAAAAGTGAATTAGGTGTCAACAAAAGGCGTTAGTGAACAAAAACGTTTGCGGGAGGTAAGGCAGGGGTGAACAAACACTAAACTCAGACGGCGGGAAGTAACAAAATGAAATATGATTAATAAAGAAATGAAGCGCAAATATTTTGAACTAAAATACTGCATCATACTAATTTTACTGCAGTAAATTTACGAATAATGTAGACGTATGACATAACACCTAGAGTTATGATTAAAATTGAAAAATGATGGAATTTAAGAGTATTATTATCTTTACAATATTAATAATTTAACCCCGGCTAAATATGAAATCACAATAATTTTGCTGGTTATGACAGCTAGTGATACATATCAATATACAGTTTAAACAGTTTCCCAATAGCCTATTTAATCCGAATCGTTGTTTAATTCAGCTTTATACACAGTCATTGAAATAATATCGTCGAGTTTTGGGCTAATGTTGGCGCCGAGGTATTGGATTCGCGGATCGGGAGGGGAGACCTGTTCAATGACCAGCAAGATATTTCTTTCTTGTTGAGCTTGTTGCGCTTGCTTGGTTCCAATAACGAATGAGGAAAGTAATTGGACGTTTTCAAAGTCTCAAGTTCGTCGTTTGCGTTTTGGTGGAGTGTTCATTAAAAAATCTGATGACGTTTTGAAGTTTCCGAAACAGTTTGGACTCCCTCTGGCTCGTCTGCTTGTTCATTTTTCAGGAATACGTTTGCCGAATGGGTGGGAATTGAGAGAGGTTGTTCTCTGATGACGGCGATATTGTGAATCTTATGCATACCGCCTTGCATTGCGCGTGCTGTATTTGATTTGGAAAAGGATACTCCGCTGCCTGGTTCACGTCGTGTATGTTCGACTTTAGTATTTCCTTTGATCTTCCGCGTGAACTCTTTAACGTGTTTCTGGATCTTTTCTGCCACAAGTTTTTCTCCGGTACAGAGCCCGCATCTGTTCGCATGAGATTTTATTAGTGTTTGGCGCTCAAGTAGGGTGGCAAATTTGGCGATGTCGCTTTTGCGAGCCGGTCAATGTTGTGGCGCTCACTTTCACGATATTTGAGCCCCGGGCGGGCATCCCGTAGATGCCTTCCAGGTTTTTGCTTTGACCTCTTTTTCCGTGTGTTTTCAGAGCTAGTTTGAGTTGGACAAAGCGTTCAGATAGGGGAATTGGACACAAAAATTTGAACGCTGAAATCGTGATTCGCCGTCCTTGTTGTTTTTTTCCGTTCGTTTGCTTTTGTTTAGTTTTTCAACGAATCAAATGCCCGATGATCATTAAATGGAGCTTCAATTATCTATTAATGTTTTTGGTTACAAAAGTTGTTTATTTGGTTGCCCACAAGACTTTTTGCTTACTTTGAGTGGACTGTACGTGATACACCATGATTATCGTTAAAAGGTCCAAAAAATTTGTTACATTTGCCTTTTTATTTGTTTTTCCAAAGATACATGCTGTAAGGCAATTAAATTGGTTTTGTACGGTCTATTTAAATGTTTTTTACGATTTATTGCTGCTAGAAGGTATATTTCATTGCCCCTTTTCATCAAAAAAATACCCCCTAAATCACTTTGTAATTACTTGTTGGGTTCAGCACAAGGTATATGGGAGGTGAATTGCAAAGCGGGAATCGCTGATTTAAGATTCTTATGATTTGCAATGCAAGGTTTAAAATCTGTTGATTGGGCAATCAATTCACTATCCATGTATGACCATCAATATTGTATAGCCTTACATATCAAGAAACAGGTACCTCGATGACTAGCGTGTATATCATCGATGAGAGCCTCTCGCGGAACATTCGGGATAGCAATTTTCTCATAAATGCACAAGCACCAGGATAACACATATAAGTCCCACCAGTACCAGTGAAAACACAACATTTTATCTTTTAGTCGCTCCTCATTATTGTTTAGGACGCAATCGAGCACTTCTTTCAATACAGCATCTTTGCTAGTGAGAATGGCTATCAAACTTTTTACCTAAGACTTTCCACCACTATATAATAGAACGTTGGGATTTGAGGGCTATTTGTGAGTGGTGTACTGATGTTGAATGAGGCGGCCGGCGAACTGAGTATTGGGGTAGACGGAGGATTTGTGTTATTAGATAGTTCCCCAAATCTTACTCGATTTGATCATCTCTTGTTTTGCTTAGAAGAAATAGCAATTCTATTAATGGAGTTCGTTCGAGATTTATCAGATATCAACTGATTTTTACTAGCAAGTTGGGCAAAAAACTCTCATTTTACTTTTGGTGTTTAGTTTTTTAAAAGTATGATTGGATTAACTATTATTTGCGTTAAATTTTTCTGAAATAATTGCTTTTTGCGCCTAGCGTCAGTGCTATCACTCTTTTTATGGTAGTTAATGTTGATTTCAGATGAATTTTGTCAAGCGAATGCTGTGTTTATTGATATATGCGGCGCAGAGTGCGCAAACTTAAAATTGTTTAACTTGTGACATTGGTAGTTGGTACAGAATTTTGCTGTGCAACGGAAAATGTATGAACAAGCATGTGTGATGACATACCCCTAGAGTTATGAATAAAATTGCACAAGGATGAAATTTTATGAGTAATAGTATATTTACAATATCAACAACTTGTCCCCAGTTAAATAGGTAATAACAAAAAATTTGCTGGTTATGATAGCTAGTGACAGGTAATAATATACAGTTCTAACAATTTTCCAGTAGCACTTTTATGTCGAATCGTTGTTTATTTCAGCTTAATACACAGTCATGGAGATAGAGTCGTCAAATTGTGGGTTGCTGAAGTATCGAATTCGCGGATCGGGAGGGGAGACCTGTCCATTGACCCGCAAGATATTTCTTTCTTCTTGAGCCTGTTCCACTTGTACGGTTTCAATAACGAATGTGGAAAGTGTTTGGACGTTTTCAACGTCCCCAGTTCGTCGATGGCGTTTTGTCGGAGTGTTTGTTAACAAATCTGATGACGTTTTGAAGTTTCCAAAACAGTTTGGACTCCTTCTGGCTCGCTTGCTCGTTCTTTTTTCAGCATTACATTTGCCGCATGGGTGGGATTTGAGAAAAAGGTTGTTTTTTTTGATGACGACATTGGGAATCCTATGCCTACGGCCTTGCATTGCGCGTACTATATTCGATTTGGAGGATTATACTCCTCTGCCGGGTTCACGCTGTTTATGTTTGACTATCGTATCTCTTTGGATTTTCCTCGTGAACTCTTTAGCGTCACGCTGGATCCTTTCTGCCAAATTTTTTTCTCAGTTACAGAGCCCGTTGTCCTCATCTAAATAAATTTTTATAGTATCCTCGTATGAGAGATTAGACAGATTAGGAATAGTACATACTACGTTAAGCGAAAAGTTAGGTTTTTTACCAAATTGCGCTTCGATGCGCATGATTTTTAATATTTTTGTTTTCGAAATTGATGTATCATAATCCCTGGCGCCTGATTTATGATAAACGAATTTGGAGCAAATTTTTCTTCTTTGATACATGCTACTCTAAATGCAGCTCTATAGTCTGTATTAGTCTTTCTGCCAGTCCAATTGCCCAATGATTATTAACTGTAGCCTCAATAATATCTTTTGTTTTTGTTACAAGTACTTTTCTTTGTTGCCCACAAGTCTTTTTGCTTGGTCTAATCGGATTGTACGTGGTACGCCATGATATTCGATACAAATAACCAATAGATTTGTTACATTTGCCTTTTCAATTGTTTTCCCGACGATACATGCTCTAAGGTACTTAGACCGGTCTTTATTGGTCTATTGGAAGGTATTCTACCGTCTACTGCTTCTAGAAAGTACATTTCTTGGCCCTTTTTAATCAAAAACATGCCCTCCCCCAAAATCAATTTGTATTTCCTTGTTCGGCTCAGCACAAAGTAAATGAGAAGTGAAATGCTCAGCGGGAATTGCTGATTTAAGACCCTTAGCAATTGCATTGAAAGGTTTGAGATCTGTTCTTTTAACAATCATTTCACCATTCATGTATGGCCACTAGCTTTGTGTAGATTTACATATCATGCAATAGGTACCCCGATGGCTAGCGTGTATATCATCGATAAGAGACGTTTGGGATAGCAATTTTCTCAATAATGCAGAGGCAACCGGATAGCACATGTAAGTCCCACCAGTAGTAGTGAAAACACAAATATTTCCTGTTTAATCGCTCCCCATTATTGTTTAGGACGCAGTCGTGCTCCTCTTTTAATACAGCATCTTTGCTTGTGAGAAAAGCTATTAAACTTTTACTTAAGACTTCCCCCATTATATAAAAAAAAATTGGGATTCGGGGGCTATTTGTGAGTGGTGTACTGATGTTGGATGAGGCGCCCGGCGATTTGGGTATTGGGATAGAAGGAAGATTTGTGTTTTTGGATTATTCGTCAAATCTTACTTGAGTTGATTTTCGCTTTTTTGCTTGGCTTTTTCAATAATGGAGTTCGTTTGAGGGTTTTAAGATTTCAACTGGTTTTTACTAGCAAATTGAGCAAAAAAACTGATTTTACATTTGCTGTTTGGCTTTTAAAATTAAGATTGGAATGTCTATTATTTTGCGGGAAATTGTTGTGAAGTAAATGAATTTCTCGCCAAGCGTCTGAGCTATAATTCTTATAATGGGTAGTTAAGATTGACTTCAGATGGATTTCGTCGAGCCAATGCTGTGCTAATTGGTATTTGTGGCGCAGAATACGCATACAAATGTTTGAATGTAGACTGGCAGTTGTTACAGAAAATTGCTGATTGGGTTAAGAACTTGCTTAGTTTTATGCACTGAAATTTGCCCAGATTTGTTTAATATGTTTATTTGCGGTGCGGGACCATGTGTTTTAAGTAAAGAATGTAACTGGGGTAAGAAAATTATTGATTTCAATTCTATGGACTTTGCGGACGCAAAAATTAGTTGTAATTTTGAGACTAGAAATTACTTATTATAGCAGATACTTCTTTGGGATTTTGGTTCGGACGTCAAGAAAAAAAATCCACAGGACCCATTTTTGCACCTGGCATGTGTTGAAGTGGAAATTTATATGGCCAAAGTCTATCAACCCACCAAATTAGATGGCTGTTATAGAATTAGTTGGAACGGTTATCCTTAAGTACAGAAAGTAATGCTCTATGATCAGAACTTAGTTTAAATTGTTGTCCGCAAATGTACTTTTTAAAAAATTTGACAGACCAAACTACTCATACCAATTCGCAACCATTTACGTTGTACGGTTCTCAGCAAGATTTTGAAAATCAAGACGTAAAAGCAGTAGATTTCAACCCTTCTACTGTTAACTGTTCCAGAGCTGCTTTGAGGTCGTCACATTTTACTCGGATTTCGACCATTTCAGTGATCAAATTCTGTAGCTTTCGCGATGCAATTTTTAATATCCTCAAAACAGTTTTCGTGTGTTTCAGTCCACAAAAACTTCACTAAACTGCGTAGTAGGGGACGCAACTGACCACCTAATTGGGCAAGATTTGGAAAAAATTTTGCTTATGTAATAAAATGAACTAAGAAATTATCAAAACTCTTTTAAAAAAATTTACAAGTGACAAAATAGCGGATTTTTTGCATTCAATAGGCAAAAACTCTGTGCGTGAATTGTGATAGCCAAACCAATCTTTTTTCTTTTTTCAGAGTTGCATTTAGGTAAATTTAAATTGAGGTTTTCCTCATCTATGGACGGACACAGTCAAAGATATATTTTTTGTGCTCGTCTTCTGTACCTTTGGTATTTATTAAGATGTCCTCTAAGAAGCAGTAAGTTTTTTCTTTAAATCCGATCACAGTATATTTTATTGCCTTTCGGGATTCTACTGGTACATCAGCAAGGCCATAAAATCAAGTTTGAAATCTGTATTTGAATTTACATGTCATATCGCCGCTAATAATATTAAAGTTACAAAAGTTAGCAGTTTCAGAGTGTAGATTAAGTTGGCTATAAGCATAATTAAGATCTATTGTTGAAACGTATGTGGTGATTTGGGGTGCGGCATCCATAATTTGTGGAGATACTGATACGATTAACGTTTCTAAGTTTGGCATTTGGTGTTAATTTTGAGAATGGCTTTATTAAGAACTTCAGACTCCACTGCTAACTTTATTGTTCTTAACGTTGGCTACAATGTAAGAAATAAAGTACCGATGTGGAGAACTTGTTTGTCTAACTATATTGTTCTCATCAAGTTCAAGGTCTACTTTATTTAGTTAGTCAATGAGAAACCGCATTCCTTTTGGATGTCTTAGTTGAAAGTGTTTATGCACCTACGCAGTTTCGATTTAGCTTTAGAAGTTCTTGATCTTCCAATGCGAGCTATAAGGTTAGGAAACTGTTTTGCTCCCTGTTTTTTATTTCAAAATAGGCTGTATTATTGTTCACTTGGTTACCTTTTGTACATGGAAGCTGTGTAACAGCAAGTCGGATATAGTAAAAAAAAAATTGCGGCGAATTAAGGGCTACAGTCCGTCTGCCACAACTGTGAACTCTGCAAGTGGGACATGACGGCCGTTGTTTGTCATCGTGGTACAAACTTCTCTTTTTTTCTGGATTGGCGCAATTGAGAGATCGTGCGCAATTGAGATTTGATTTCTTTGCTCAACCAGAATGCTTGCAGGTTAATTTATACCACTCGCGTTGCCCATGACTTTTCTAAAAAACTGCATGTGATTCTTGAAGTAACTTGTAGGGTAAAGGAAATATTCCCTATTTTGATTGGCATGATCTAAGGTTGAATTTTTTTTGTTACCACCATCGATCGTAGCCACCATGTTGTCATCCCTGCTACTATAGTCTGACTGGTGCAGTCCTTTACCTGATGATGATTGCACTAAACTTACCGAGTCATCCGTTGGGCTTTCTTCTTCTAATGTATTTACTGATTTTTTATTTCGAATTGAGACAATGCTTATTTCGGTTTTCTACAAACCTTTGCGAAAATATTCATTATGCCGCAGTCATTGCATGTCCCACCACAAGCAAAAAATTTGTCCTTGTTACCTGGGATCCAAACTAATCAGCAATTTCGGCATTGAAAATTCTTCTGGGGTTTGGGTCGACTGCTTTTATAACGGCTGCTCTCCTATCAAAGTCAAGGAAAACTTTACACCGCCCAGTTCGTTTCAGCGGTTTCAAATCTGTCCGGATATTGTATTTTTGCAGTTAACTTTTGTGAACTGTATTATCCGCTATACTGTAGAATACCGTTGCATTACTTATTGCTCAATTACTCTTGATAACCAATTATACAGCTTTGCTGTTATAACAAACTTGTTTCTCTCAGAATAACAAAAAAATTCAAATTGAAACAATCAAATTTTTGTTGAGTTCTTTGTTAATAACTCAAGTTAAAAACCGAATTTAGGAATTCCCGTTAATTCCCGTTAATTCCTGTACAATCACTAATATGATCTACAGAAACAAGACACGATAACAAGTAATTTACCGCTCAAGAAAGTGTGCTTCAATACGCACTTTATGTCAGTTTAATAAGACAAATTACCAAGTTTCAACTGATTTTTGGGTAGTTTTTCAAGCTCTTTTTATGCTGCTAGTCACGTGGATTTACATGTCAAATTCAACTGTTGATTGGTTGTAGATAATAATGTCGACAGAATGTGAACACTTTTCCATAACGTCATTTTTTCAGTGTAAATTTGATGTCATGGGAAGTTTGTTAACCATGTAGAAGTTTTGTCGAATATTCTGTATCAATAACAGGTTGATTCGCAATCCAATCGCAGAGAATCTGATGCAATAATGTTAAGTCGTAGTATTGTTTTGCTGGTGGTTGAGGTAGTTCGAGTTTGAGTTATACTTCATGAATGACGATTGTGTATTAATAATAGTTGCTAAATATAAATGTTGAACAAAATGACCAAATCCGTTTGGCTTCGATAGAATGTAGTATTAAATTTCGCATGTCATACTATTCTAGCTTTAAGGCTTGAAATGACCTTGAAGCGCTATTCATTTTGATTTCTGATTTGTTGAGCTCAGCCGCAATATCGCCGGCCCTGTATTCTATCGCGAAAACATCTTTTCCAGGTAGTACTGGGGCGAGCTTCACTACTGGTCTCTTGTACACTCCGTCGTTCGTTCGAACTATAGCTGATCGAATCACACCGTCAGACCCATCGATGGTCTCCGCAACTCGACCTAGATTGTAATATCCACGCTTATCGCTGTATTCAATCAACCAAACGAGATCGCCTTCTTTAAGGGTTTCGTTCGCCGTAGATCGCCATTTTTTGCCGATTATTCAGAGTTGGCAGATATTCTTTACGAAATCTGTCCCATATGAGATTTGCATAGGCTTGAGTTTGTCGAAAGAGCTTTCGATGATCAACAAATTCTTCCGCACATGGTAGATAGGGTAAGCAAACGTTCCTGTTGCCAAGCAAAAAGTGATTGGGAGTCAATGCTTCTAAGTCATTAACATCTGAACTGACTGGAGTCAAAGGTCTCGCATTCAAAGTCTGCTCAACGATGCACATCGTGGTTGAAAGAACGTCCTCGGTGACTGATCTGTTCCCCAACACTGCATACATTGCTTTCTTGCAACTTCTCACCAACCGCTCCCATACTCCTCCAAAGTGAGGTGCTGCGGGTGGGTTGAACTTCCATCTGATCCCTCGTTGAATTAGATGTTCTTCGATCCCCTCTTTGTTCCATGCCGCAACATACTCCGCAAACTCTCTTTCAGCTCCAACAAAGTTTGTTCCGTTGTCACTGATGATTGTACTTGGTTTGCCTATTCGGGCAATTAATCTCATTTTTGCATTGAGACAACTGTCTGTGTCCAACTTAGGTACCACTTCTATATGCACCGCTCTCATAGTTAGACAAGTAAAGAGACAACACCATCGCTTTTCATTTCTTCGCCCAATCTTCACAATGAAAGCGCCAAAGTATTCGACTCCAACATTTGTAAAGGCTGTTGAAGCATCTAGCCGCTCTTCGGGTAGACCTGCCATTACTGGTGCTATCGTTTGTGCTCTGCCTTTTCTGCAGGTAATGCACTTGTTCTTGATTGATCTTAAGGCGTTCCGTATGCCTAGGATCCACATCTTTTGCTGAACAATGTTTCTCACATGCTCAGTGCCTTCGTGTTGATTGTCCTTGTGCTCGTTTCGCAAGAATAATTCAATCGCACGATGTTTCCAATGTAACAGTATTGGATGCTTTGCATTGAAGTCCAACTGACTTTTTCCTATTCTGCCTTTGGCTCGAATAAGTCCTTCATCATCCAGGAAGGGGGAGAATTGTAGAATTTTGCTGACTTTTGGAATTTCCTTTTCAGCTTTGAGAGATTTCATCTCTTCACCAAACTGTTCTTGTTGTAGTAACTTGAAGATTGTTGCTTTTGCTTTTTCTCTTTCTTCAATGTTGACTACGAGTGTTGCAGGTTTGTCTTTGTTCAATGCTCGCTGTACGTATGCCACTGTATTTACTAGTCTGTTAAAAATACTGAATCGTTCCCACTGAATAACAGCTTTCTTTTCTTCAGCCTGTATCATGAATACTGATGAGGCTATATTCTCTTCATCTGATGCAAAGATTAGGTTCACCTGCTCTGGCCATTCACTTTCTGGTCGTTTTAGCCAAACCGGCCCAGTGAGCCACTCACTTCTCTTGAGTTCTTCAATGTTGATTGCTCTGGTACCAATGTCCGCTGGGTTGTTGATACCGCTCACATGTTTCCACTGTGAAACATCAGTTGTATCTAGTATCTCAGCTACCCGATTGGCCACAAACACTTGTTGTTTACGATGGGAACTGTGTACCCACTGCAGTACCGTAGTTGAGTCTGACCAAAAACTGCAACTATTTATCTTCATTTCATGTTCCTTGACTATCTGTTCTTTCAACCTCACTGCCATGACTGCCGCTTGCAACTCCAATCGTGGTATTGAAAGATGCCTCATCGGTGCCACTCTGCATTTTCCAATAACAAATGCTAAGTCCGCTGAGTGTTCTTTTGGTTGTGAACGTAGATAAGCCACTGCACACATCGTGTCTTCAGATGCGTCAGCAAACACATGTAGCTCAGTTTTATCCCTCTCTCCGTTGAAGTATCTTCTATCGATGCTTGTTTCAGCCACTATTGGAAGTTGTTCTTTCCATCTCAGGAATTCTTCTTCTTCACTAGGCTCCACTTCGTTGTCCCAATGTTGTCCATTCTTAGTCCAGATGCCTTTCAGAAGTCGTCTCATATGAACACTGAACGGAGCAAACAATCCGATCGGGTCGAATACTGAAGATACCAGTGACAGAATCTTCCTCTGGGTTATAGGTGCTTCAACTTCCTTGTTTGTACCTCTGCATGCTTGAAGACTGTCATCAGTAACGGTTCATTGTAGTCCTAGCACTGAGGATCCCTCCGTATTGGGTTCCACTTCGACTTGCTTTGTGTTGCTGATTGACTTCAAGTCCTCTGGGATTGCTTCGGTAACTGCCTCGTTGTTGCTTATCCACTTCTTCAATTCAAATCCATGTCGTGAGAGAAGAGGTTGTAGTTGATTGAAGACTTCAATTGCTTCTTCAGAGGTTTCTACCGATTTGATGAAATCGTCCATGTAGAAGTTGTTTTGTATTGCCTTTGCTGCAATCGGATACTCTTTTTCGTTGTCCAGTCCCACTCGCTTGAGAGCATAGTTTGCACAAGTTGGAGAACTTTTAGCTCCAAATACGTGACGCTGATATTCGTATATCTGAACAGGTTCGTTAGTTCTTGGACGCCATAAGAATCTCAAGCAACTTCTGTCCTGTTCGGGAACTTGCACTTGTAGAAACATCGATTCGATGTCAGCTGTCAGGGCTATTGGTCCTTCACGGAATCTGAACATTGTTCCAATCAACCCATGTAGCAGATCAGGTCCTGCTAGTAGCTTATCATTAAGGCATACTTCTTTGTACTTTGAGGCAGCATTGCAAACACGTCTTACTTTGCCAGGCTTGTTCGGGTTTAGCACTGGATGGTGCGGCAAATACCATTCTTTCCCGAAAGTGCCTTTCTTTTCGGACTCGTCCAATATCTTAACGAATCCTTTTTCTACCTCTGTATGTATTGACTGTTGATACAAATTCTTCAGGTTTGGGTCCCTTTGGAATCTTCGCTCCAGTGAGTAAAGCTGACCCAAGGCTGAGCTGTAGTTGTTCGGTAGGTTCGGCTCTGGTTCACTCCACAGCATTCCCACTTCGTACCGCTCGCCTGTGAACTTTGTCGTACTCTCTAGCATCTTGTGTGCCTGCAGTTCCTTTTTTGACTGACTGACGACGTTGATTTTGGAAGCATAGGTTTCTATGTCCCACCAGGTTCTCCGCCACTTTCACATCTACAGTGAAGGCGAAATGACAAACATTTTGTCTTCTTTTGCCCGCCATGGGTCCACTGACTACCCATCCTAGCTCTGTTAGAACGGCGAAAGGTTCACTTCGTGTTCCTATCTTACAGTCCAATGGGCGTTGTAGCTCATAAGCATCTTGACCAAGGATGATGCCAACTTCCATCAAGTTGAAGCTTTTGTTGGCTAAAACACTCAAGTGGTTGAAGGTTTGCTTCAGCTTGTTGTAGTTGTAGTTTGTGTTTCCCAAGGAGATTGACGGGTGTGCAAACGCTTCGATTGAATGCACCTTTGAATGTAGTCCCTTTATTTTGAGAGGAACCCTTTCTGTCTTCAGATCCTTCGTTCCGTGTATGCCAGCTATGTTGAGCGTCACACCGGTGCCTTGGGCCCGTAACTTCTCTTGCACACTTTGATCGATGAATGAAACCGTTGATCCACTATCGAGGAAAGCATATGTGTCTAGCCTGTTGCCACCGCTCTGTATTGAGACAGGAACTATCTGAAGAAAACTAGTAACTTCGTTACTCTGGTTGATTGTTGCTGCGCTTACGTTGACTGCTTGATTGCCCTCGTCCATTTGGTTTTCTGAGTGTAGCAATCGGTTGTGCTTCTTGATGCATCCATTGATGCCGCACGCATTGACTTTACAATCTTTGATTGCATGTCCTTTACCTAGACATCCGTAACATAAGCGTTGCTTTCTCACTGCTGCGTACCGATCATTCACACTCATGTTCCTGAATAGCGGACAGTTCCATATTTTATGAGTGCCAACAGCTAGCGGACAGTGATCACTTTGCGTTTGCTTCGTTTCTTTAACGTTGGAACTTGCGCTGAAGTTCGACGTTTTCGAGAACCGTTTGTCTCTATTTGTGCTTCTTCGGTCTTCTTCTCTTCGCTCTCCCTTGAAAGCTGAAAACCCTTCGTTAGAAGGTTGTCGATTCTGCTGGCCCAGTCAGAGACATCTCTCTTCTTGGGTGTCCAGTTAGAGGGTGATTTGTCTCGAGCACTGGTTGATTGGGAACGAGCATCATCGTTCTCTAATGCTGTTCTCTTCACTTTGCGCTCTAGCTCACGCTCTTCCTCCAGCAGTTGATGCTTGGTTTCCAGTTCCTTCATTTGCATTTCCAGCTCTAGCCTCCTCCGCTCAAACCGTGCTTGTTCGAGTCGCATCTTGGTTTCGAATTCGATAGCAAATTTCTTCATCTTTCCTCTCGCCTTTGCTTTGCTGAAGATATTTCCGAAGCATTCTCCGTCTCTTGGCCGCTTGCTGTTGCTCCATTTTGCACTGTTTGAGCAACTGGGTTGTCCGTTGGGTAGTTTTTGTTGCCCTCAATGTCGTTCATTGCTTGGGTTGCGTTGCTTTGCTCGGCATTCATTTCTGGTTGCGTGCCTTTGCTTATATATGCAAGCCAATGATAGTCCAAACTTGCTTTGCACTTTCTTGCTTTTTCAGATGCTCTTCAACGAAATTTGCTTGGTAGGGCACAAGCTTGTTTCGACGCTGCAGTTGCTTGGGTACTTCTTCCTCTAGGATGTGGACAATCTGTTGATAGAGGACCTTTAGTTTGTTGGGTCGATCTGAATCTTCAATTATTTTGTAGCCAAGCCTTCTTTTAGTGTTAACTTCTTCCACTAACTCTTGAAGCATCTTATCGTACCTGTGAGCTGTTGATTGAAGCTCGTCTCTGCTGGTTGTGCTTGACTTGCCTGGTTGCTGTTCGCTTTTGCTTTGTTGGTTTCCTTTGAGCAGGGTTCGCACTTCAATTTCTTTATTGAATTTCACTCTTCTGTTCGCCTCGCTGGCCTGTTGGTGTTGATTTGCTTGATTCTCTTTGGGAGGTGCCTTCGGCACTCTTTTCATCAGATTGGACAGCAATTTACCTTCCACTGTCCGGGTCGGCGGACCAAATGTAACGGCTGCTCTCCTATCAAAGTCAAGGAAAACTTTACACCACCCAGTTCGTTTCAGCGGTTTCAAATCTGTCCAGATATTGTATTTTTGCAGTTAACTTTTGTGAACTGTATTATCCGCTATACTGGAGAATACCGTTGCATTACTTGTTGCTCAATTACTCTTGATAACCAATTATACAGCTTTGCTGTTATAACAAACTTGTTTCTCTCAGAATAACAAAATAATTCAAATTAAAACAATCAAATTTTTGTTGAGTTCTTTGTTAATAACTCAAGTTAAAAACCGAATTTAGGAATTCCCAATCCTACAAATTGTAGCCCTATAACTTGGCTATAACTATACAAAGTTTCAATCTTCTGCAGTCAGCAGTTGTAAAACGGTAAGTCTTACCAGTTGGAAATCTGACAATAATAATATTCTTCTAACTTTAATGTTAGCAAGTCTCTCTATTGGTTTCAGTAACACCAATTTCGAACTAGAGTAGGCTTCGTTAAAGCCAGTAAGAGAAACTGACTTTATGCTTTGCACAAAGTTTCTCTTACTTAGGAACTTCGTTCCTCAGAAAGAAAGTTTTGAGAATATCAAAGTTAATTCTCTTTTCACAAGTCAAAATAAAGTTAAAACTGTACAATCACTAATATGATCTACAGAAAAAAGACACGATAACAAGTAATTTATCGCTCAAGAAAGTGTGCTTCAATACGCACTTTATGTCAGTTTAATAAGACAAATTACCAAGTTTCAACTGATTTTTGGGTAGTTTTTCAAGCTCTTTTTATGCTGCTAGTCACGTGGATTTACATGTCAAATTCAACTGTTGATTGGTTGTAGATAATAATGTCGACAGAATGTGAACACTTTTCCATAACGTCATTTTTTCAGTGTAAATTTGATGTCATGGGAAGTTTGTTAACCATGTAGAAGTTTTGTCGAATATTCTGTATCAATAACAGGTTGATTCGCAATCCAATCGCAGAGAATCTGATGCAATAATGTTAAGTCGTAGTATTGTTTTGCTGGTGGTTGAGGTAGTTCCAGTTTGAGTTATACTTCATGAATGACGATTGTGTAGTAATAATAGTTGCTAAATATAAATGTTGAACAAAATGACCAAATCCGTTTGGCTTCGATAGAATGTAGTATTAAATTTCGCTTGTCACACTATTCTAGCTTTAAGGCTTGAAATGACCTTGAAGCGCTATTCAATTTGATTTCTGATTTGTTAAGCTCAGCCGCAATATCTTTGGAAACTATTTGGTAGTTGACCAATTCGCGGAACAGGTGCTAGTTTGGTTTTGGATCGCGCTTAAGCTTGCCGGGACAAGCGTTTTGTTAAGTGCTTGGATTTGCTTTTGATTTCGCATCTCCATTTCCATAGTGATAGCTAGCTCAAGGGCCTTGGCCTTTTTGGGTTCCACCGTTTGTTTCAGCAGATCTTTTTGGATCTCTGCGTCAATTTTATTTGTTACAAAAACATCTCTGAGCTATAATTTGAACTAAAATACTACATCAAATTAATTTTATTACACTAAATTAATGAATGGTGTACACGTATGAAAAGACTCGTGATTCAAAAGTTCTCATTAGTCTTATAATGGGGCTGCAACTCTGCGGATTGAATAGTCTAATCAAGGCTCTCTTCGGAAATTCATAATCATAACGGAAATCAGTCGATGACAAGGTTCTAGAATGTGCTCTGAAGAGACTGTCATGATGAGATTTGAATCCGATCATGCAATGTCTGGATTGAGCTCTGATTACATTCAGACAACAGAACCAAGGCCAGGCTTTTGGCCAGACCCACCTGTACATGTAGAAGCATCCAACAGCACCTATCATTTATTCGTTTCACTTTTTGAACGTTTTTTTTTTTTTAATTTTAGTTAAAAAACCGCCAGTTTAGTCTTTTCTGTTTTACGAAGCCGCATTTTTGTACACCTAAGAAAACAGTAAAGTTCAAAAAAAATCAAAGTTTTGTTTCTGTAAATATTGATCGACATTTTTCTTATTTCAAAATAGACAGTTACTTCAGCCAGATCGATTCAAATAACAATAAAATAGCAATTTTAAACCAACAAAAAGCGTTACAAATGCTGAAAAATCTACATAATTTTGTTTTACTTATCATAATTAAACCAAAAATTCTGTAGGATCGTATCAATTACAGGATGACGCACAAAGGATTGGTCTACGGGAAGGGGAGGGGGTCAAATAGCTTTCACGAATTTATGAAACATACGCAAATATTTGTGAATAACTCTTACATGGGAAACTTGTCAATACACTTCTTCAAGCAAACAATCAATTTTTACTTTACTTTTTACTCCTACAAAATACACTTTAATTTTCTTCTTGCTGTTGAAATTGATGCTCCTCTCAAGCCACACCTCTCAGAGTCGTGAACGTATAGTTATGGTAATCAAGAGCTCATGTAAAAACCTAGTCTGTAATTTTTACTTACATTTGAGAGCAAATTTGGTTTAAATTCTGCTATCTCCCAGATTATTGGGCATATAATTTTTACGCTCTCACGCCCACGTGCTAATTTTTACGTAGTGATTTGCTATATAACAAGACTTAATTTTTAATTGGTGGCGTAAAAAACACGGGAGGGGAACAGAGTAGATCCTAACTTTGCATGAATTTGCTTTTCTCGAATGTTTTCAAGTAATTTTGACTAAGTAAATTTGAATAAGATATATTGATATTTGCTCCAAAACTAATAAATTCTTAAATGCATTTAAAAATGTGCCGATAACCGACAGTCTTCAGGGCGCGAAAAATGAAAAATTTCATATAGTCAAATATTTCTGCTCAAATGAGCGTTTTGATTTTTTTTTCTCGTTGGAAGGATTGGTATTTCAACATCAGTACAATACTCAAAAAGGTATCCTTTGAAATTTTTTAATTCAGTGTTTAGTGAAAAGAGTTAGGATTCATTGAAGAGATAAAAACATGAGCATTTTAACTTATTTTTACTGTTAATTCAAAACTGCATTGCAATTGACGCTACTTACGTGAGCCGAAGTTTGAGCGCTGTTCATTTTTCTCAACACATTCTCCGGTAAACGGCTGACCGAATTCAGATTTAAAATCAGCTGATGCTAACAAGAAATAAGAGTAGATGATAGTAATTGACAACATCATGTCAATATAATTTCAATTGAAACACAATAAGAAATAATTAGCCAGGTACGGAACAAAATGAACAAGATAAACTGTAATCGCTGAGCAGAGAAAATTTAAAATGACTTCAAATTAATGATCGTTATTTCTATGTTGAAAGTAACTTTTATGCGATGGAATCGACTTCAGAGATAAAGTAATTCGCTGAGTGTTACTTTAAGGTGTTTCTGCTTTCCACTATGTTTACCACTCCCTAGGACTTTTTTCGGATATTTTTTACCTGTTTTTTCGGCAATTTTTGACATTTTTCACGACTATTGTTGACGTATTTTTGAGTCTAAAAGCAAAATTGCGGAAATCAGTCTGGCAAGCAAAAATCAGAATTGGCAAAAGTCCGGTCATTGTAAAAACAGGATGAAAGAACGTCTTCGAGTAAAAAAAAAGTGACATGAATCAGTCTATGATTCAGTAATGATGAGTAATTGCATTTATATTGGCCCAGTACTGAAGTGCACTTAGAGTAAGGTGCAGGCTGTTTTCCGCTACAAAAATAAAACAGGTTAGACAAAAACAAAACCAGATTAAACTGAAAAAAATGGCTACTGAGATTTTACTATAAATTATAAATATAAGTTAAGTCGTAGTTTGGTGATGCTGATCAAACTAAGGAAGCTGTTGTTTTTTTCATAAACAAGCGGCACCGTGCATAATTATCGAGGTGCATAATTATCGTGCATAATTATCGAGGAGTACCGTGCATAATTATCGAGGTTTATCAAATTTCGATTCACACTGATTTGTCATTTTAATTGCAATTATTATGGCAAACGAAAAACAAAAAAACTTAAGAGACATTTACAATAAATTGGCCGTAAAAAGTCTTACGAAAATTTACTTTTTCTACTTGAGCTTTTGTGCTCTGTTTGAAAGTGTTCAGACTCTTCTGACATCTAGCTTCAGGTGAAATTTATTTCAAGGGTTTATCTGATAACAAAAATTTTTATAAAATCTGCTAAAAAATGAGTTCGTTTTGGGCAATCTTGATTTTCAGTTATATTCAAAACTTCATTCAAGACAAACACCTATACCCTGGATACACTAATGTTTTGTTTTTGAACTTGGTATGATAGCTCCAATGACAAACCCAATGGTATTGTGTCAAAAATTAAGGTTCAAAAATTTTAACAGATAATACTAATTGAATGATTTTGGCATGAATTTCAGTAACGTCTGTTGACCAATTGAGATAAGACAAACCTTCAGCAAATGATCGCTCTGTTAATCAAACAGTGGGTGGTTCGAGTAACAGCATTGCTGGCAACAGTTGAGAAACAATCAGGGTTTAGCAGAAAGTAGAATCTCTAGGGCACAAGAGGTCAATTGCAATTTTGCGTACATAAAACAGGCTTGAATTTTCGCCATAAATTCCCTCGATTTTTTGATAGACGGGAGTGGGGTGGGTTCAAGGTTGATCAAAATTTAGGAAGGGGATTTTTTTTGATCGTAACAGGTAAATTGATGTAAGCTAATCCCACTTCAAAGCTAATCCACTTCCAAATTATGAAATCCTATTCAACCTTAATACAGCTGATGTATGCATGCGATAAGTAAAACATTAAATTTCCATGCATAATTACTAATTTGGTGATTAGCAACATTCGTTCTAGGCTCTTTCCTCAAGTTCAGGCTCAAATCATATATTATTAAGGGAAACAAAAACGATTATTAAGCAACTTTTTTGTCAAAACTCTTTAATTCGCATAGGTTTAAAGCGGACTTCAAAAACTACTCGCTACTTCCCTTATTTAGGTTAAAGCATTTTTAGACACTGATGTGAAATTAATCGGAAAAAGGATTCTCAAGGAAATGTTTATTTGCTGAAAAACTTATAGTTCAGTTATTCAGTTAATAAACCAGATTGAACTTATGAATTTAAATTACTAATATTATAGAACATGCCAGCAGTTCACGCCCACCTTAGGCAAATGTACGCTTCAAATAGGTATTTGCCGGTTTAGTGCCGACTCTAAACAGAATCTTGCTTTAAATGGTCAAAAGCAATGGTATGATACCTAACATGCTCAAGTTAGAACTGGTCTTAATTTTTTTATTGTGAGCGCTCTAGCTCCTGGGATTAAAGACCCCCAACTGTAAATTACTATGTCTTTGCAGTGTGGAATCTAAGAGAAAAACGTTTGCTAACCGATATTACAAAACCCTATTTCGCTATTTTGCAGAATTGGGCACGAAAGAACATTCGCGAGACCATTCGTTCTTTTGTTGCAATAATCCACACATTAAGGCCTGTTTACATGTATTAATTTTTGCGGAATTCCAGCTAAAATTTGATCAAAGGGTTCAGGTTATTTTGCAAGGGCACCGATTCGTAGCGCAATTGACATAAGTCTGGACTCCAGCAGAACGAAATGAGATCTAGTGCGTGGCTCAGCTACAATGCTGATTGCAAGAGATTTGCGATTATGCGCCAGAAATGATGGGGACTGTCGAAACCAATTATGCCGCTATGCCCAATGAGAGGGTCAAAAAAGTCACCCAATGAGTGGAGACTTCAGTTAATTTTACTAGTTTTTGTCCTCATCCATCAGCAGAGAAACTTCGAAATCACCGAAGGAAACGAATGAGGCGAGGTGCTGGTTATTTTCAAAGACAAGACTTTGATTATAGCTGACTGAGATATCACACTTGAAAAACCAAGAGTGAAAATCTTTTTAAACCTTAAAAAGAAACCAATATCAACCCCCTACCCCCACCCCTATTTGCTAACAAACTTGAACTGCTTCCCAAAGGCATCACACGACTAGGCTTTTTTGCCTTTTGATGGCCTTTTGAGTATGTATATGTAAATCTCATTGAACAATGCTGTTTGTTTATACATACTTTAGCACAATTTATTAACGCACAGCACGTATATTCCGATAATTCCAAAGAGACACCTGCTGAAGCTGACGGTTAAACCTATTAAAAAGCTCCAAGATTTTTTCATGACCATGTTAAACGAAAGATTTATCTGCGATTCTATTGCATTGAGCTATCATACGGAAAACTTTAGTTGGATGATAAGTCGAGTCTCGATTTTTGTTCTTATCAAAAGTATGAGAAGCGATAATTAAAATTTGGAAATTACAATTTTAGCTCAAAAATGATCTTGCCTATTATAACTAGTTTAATCATAAAGGCCGCACTCTTGAAAATTTACCTCGCCGTGCAAACAACTGAGAAATTTATACGTGGGACAAGTTCAACTTTTTAAGCTGCGAAATTCATTTTATGAAACAGTTTTGAGCCTCACCATTTAGTCAAATTAGCTTCGATTAGCCTCACTAACTTTTTTTAGTTTGCTTAGAAAAATGCGTTTCTAATCGTTTTTGGTGAAGAACGTTTCCAAGAAAATTTGATTTCAATTCATTTTTTAATTGTTTCCGTGCCAAGCGTAAATAAGTCGCCCTCATCTATTTTGGCAACCACAAACTAATGAAAAGATACATCTTACCAAAGAAGCATAAAATCCTGTTAGAATTTGATGACGTCATCGGTAGAAATTTTGGATTTTGTGGGCAGCTATCTTTAACATCCCAAGGCGCACGTGCCAGTGGTTACATAGAAACGTGATATATAAAATCACATAATAGGCAATGTGAGGCCAAAAACACTGCGCGAGAAAACAGAATAGATACCAAATTTTGTTAATCAGTGTTAGAGGAAAAACGGGTTCCAAGCTGCTCGAAATTAGAGTTTTGCTACTCGCACCTCCTGGCAAAGCAGCGAGTCTGAGGCTACAGAAGATCTAACAAATTTCCAAAAATTTTATCAGATTAACTTATATTAACTTATAAGTACTTAGAGTACTTATATTAACTTTCAGAGCACTTTTTTAAAGTAATTATATTAAATCTGTTCAGCGTCAAATCTGGTTTCTAGAGCGGCTCCCTACATACTTTCTTGTCATTGAGCTCACGCGCGACAAGGTAATTCAAAACAATGGATATCTCCGCGAAATCTAAGTCTCAAAATGATTCGGCAGCTTCGACTTTGAAATATGCCACTGAAAGAATTTAATTTATGAATTTAAATTACCGGAAATTTTAGAGATTCTATTTTCTTCTATTAAATCGAAAGAGGTTATAATTTTGAATTACTACAAATATTGATTAATCAAGTCACTTTGAGTAAGGAAGTCGAAATTCCCTCCAGATATGAACACGACAATATTTTTCAGCCCTTTCAGGTATTTGTTCACGTTGTTGTCATTCATCAAAGCTGCCACTCCGACTGCACCCGATGGTTCAACACACATTTTCATTCGAGAAAGGAGGAATCGAGTCGCCTTGGCTGTCTCTTCGTCTGAGACTAGAAAAATTAAACTGTGACACTACTTAACCATTTCTGCGTAACGATTAAAGCGTTTTTGAAGTAAGTCTGACTCTTTGTACGGTCCTTGCATGACTACTAAGAAATCATACAAAATACAAATACCCTATTAAGCGATTGCAAATCATACATGACTTAGTTGTAAGACTAATACAACCTGGTATGATGAACCCGGGCTGTTTAACTTGCAACCTCAATGGTGTTTACGGTTAGAGACACTTTCAATTCAACATACAACTTATTTTGAATTAATTTGCCAAAAATTCATGGAGAACTTTAAGGAAAGCAACCTCAAAGAGATTTTTTGCTGACATTTTGGCAGACATTTTCAGTGCACCAATGACGGTTTAGCCATTAGAAAGTCTGGAAATGATTTACAGTCTTATTAACTTTCACCAAATGAGAGAACAAATATTTGCCTAGCATGACGTTATCGACATTAGCCATCATGTGATTGAAAGTTATTTCACTCATGGAGGTCCGTAGTCCATCGCAGATTGTGGTCGGATAATTCTCATTAGGTGTCAGAGTTCGCGTATCGAAGGAACGTTTGGCATCGTTAGCTGTTTCTGGTTCCACTGCAAACACTTTAGCATTTGGGTACTTGTATTTGATAGCGGTTGATATCCCGCTAAAATTAAACACCCCCTAAAACTAAGCAAAACACTACTGCCAAGTGAGCAACGTTTTATATGATTAAAAAATCAATTCAAGCACAAAAAATAAAGGTCAACGTACTGGCATAATTTTTCTTAAAATATACCAAAATACAAACCAAGGCTATGAAGGCTATTACATCTTGCAACAGCGCCTTATCAATAAAAATTCGTGTTTGTAACTAAATTTCAAAAAATATGAAAGTAATAGTTTTTCTATGAAATGCAATTTTTTTCACAGGTAACAAAGAAAAAATAATTTTGCTACTCTATCTCTATAATCCGTCGTCGCGCGCCGTACGCGTTCAAAGCTCTCTTTGGCCGCGGGGTAGGATATTAAACATTACCGACTAAGCGTCGGAAGAATTGCTCTCGAACGACTAGTGGGAGCTCTAATCAATTGCAGCCTGCTTCAGTCGGTGGGGGGGGGGAGGGGGAGGGGGGAGGGAGGGAGGGAGGGGGAGCCTAAATGGGACTAAGAAGTTCAATAGTGGACTTCAAATAACCACATAAGAGGTTAACATATACCACTATTAAGATTTTAAGTAAGAAATGGCGCCAGCTTCGGCGCACTTTTCATTTGACTTTTAGTATTAAATTGCAGCCAATTGAGTTCAGCTGCTTGAAATTGTGATTGAGAGAGAATTTTAGATCTCGCGAAAGGCAAAAAGTCAAGGGCGTAAAATAATTCGAAAAGTCAATATTATCAAGCGAAAATTTTGCATAAAAAAGACACACACGTTTACAATAATTGCTATGAACTTCTTTCATTAAAAACTGATTATCACATTTTTGGTGGTAGAGAAAACAAAAAACATTTTTCTCAAACGAATGAATAATTTTTTCTTATACACGTAGACTAAAAGGGCTACAAAAGGGGCGAAACCAACAAAAATTTGCAAAACTCTTGATTAACACCCTAATTTTATAGATTCAAAATAAGGTCAACCGATTTGCCTTATTGAGTTCCAAAAATAATTATATACTGACAATTAGCAATAATTTTTTTTCTAATTCATCATACAGATAAAAAATTCAAATATTATTTTTTTACATTTTGTAATATTTTTTAACTTTCTGTAAAAATAAAAAATACCAGGCATCGAGTAAATAATTATTCCACAAGAGTCTAACTGGAGTTAAGCACAAGGGAAGGATTCATCGCACACATTTTCAACGGCCGGTTCTCGATGAAGCCAGCTGCCTTGAACGAACTCTTTGTGTTAACACAGTTGCATATTTTATCGATGAATGAATGATAAGCACCCCAACCCCCTACAAAAAACATGCGCCCCTAGTTGCAGAGCCCGTGCCATTACATAGTAAATCATTATGTAAATTAAAATATGGCTTGAGAGTCTGGGGGTGAAAAATGCACCCACTAATCTGGGGAGGGGGTGGACTTCGGAAATCTGAAACACTGGCACGACTCTGCTTTGAAATTAGATCAAAATTTAAGAACCATGTCACCTTTTCTGCTCTGTGGAAGGTGGCGAAATTTCATAGCATAATCAAATACGCATTGTCGACAGCTACGCAAGGATTTCTCGATGGATATAACAAGCTATAGCGAAAACATGATACCTCACAAAGTTCACCAACTTTCAAGAATAAAAACTGCAAGAAAATGGCATAAATATTTAAAAAATTTTGCAATTTATTCTCAGCTTTCTGATCAACTACACTAACAGGAAATAAGATTATTAACGAAAAAATGTATATGAGGCCAAATAGGTATCAATTCAGTTCATACAAAAATCACCAGAACGTTATCAAATCAACTTTACTATTACTAGAGCCTCATATAAACTTATAAGAAATATCAAAACTAGCTGAAAAAGTCGAACTTGAATAAAAAGTTTCGTTAACTTTAAAAACTTTTCAACAGCTCAAGAAAAAAATCACTCTTCGCTCCACTCTTCAAATCTGTTCAGCTACAAATCTTAACGCGTACTGCATTTCCTGCTTCAAATTCACTCCAAAAATACTGATTGAAAAACACTCCGAGTCCTAAAAAGACATAACTAGAAAATTCGAATAACCTTTCAGCATTCTGCAATTAAGATAAATCTCGCATCTAAACCGAAAGAGTGAAAGAACCAAGAGAAAATGTTTATCACAGAATTTAAAATGACCTCTTCGCCTCCTGAACACATAACTGATGTTCTATTAATGACCGGAAAAGCGTGATTAGAGATCATGAGTATACCTCAGAAGTCCCCCTCCTCCAACGGGCACTAACACAGCGTCGATCTGTGTTCCTATATCACCATTCTCGAGTTGCTGTCGCACCTGGGAGATCATCTCAAGTCCTGCTGTTCCCTGGCCACATATGATGTCCGGGTGTGCATAAGGGTGAACAAATACTGCACCCGTAGACTGCAAACAATAACAGTAAAGCAACAATTAGTGTCAAACAATTTTAACCTTATCTTTCATAGACATAAGTAATCTTAAAAAAGCAAAATGCGCGACAGTAATCTTAAACAGCTTGAGCCCTTTCCTTCTGTACTTTCACCATCCAATTTAAGTTAATCACTTTGTAGATATATTTTCAAATAGTCATACTGTTAGTTAATATTTAAAAGATTTAAAACCGCTGATACCAATCTTTGTCTGATTCCCTGAACCGAAGGAATTCGAATCTGAACAATAATTCCGAGTTTTTATTTCCGAAAAACACGTAACAGGATAAGCTGCTAATGGAAGCTTGACGCTCCTTTTGCTGATTCTCGATTCTGATTATAAATCCTTGAATAGCGAAATAAATTTTTTCTTTATTTTTTTGTAATGTGGACGTATTACATATAGAGAGAAAATGGACAGATTAAGAAAAAACCATCCGGGGTGTACAACACTAGTAATTAACAACTAATTCTTCTTAGTATGATCTATAGTCTTGCAATTGATAGAAAGAATCCTATAGGAATTTTCATAGTTAATAAGAACTACAGATGTAAATTTTTCTAAGTTTCTTGTTTTAAAATTCAGCTTAAGTGCCATCAATTTTAGTTTAAAAATACTATACACAATTTTGGGTCAGAATTCAATTTTTGTTTACTAATACGCTCTATCAATTTTTGAAAAAATTAAAAAGCAAACGTAACTTTGTCATAGCATTTTGATTTCCATTGCCACTGTAAGAGCACAATTGCAAAAATAGTAGCTTCTATACATTACATTGTATTTAAAAAAATCAACAAACTAAAAACGGAAGCAGCCTAATCGCGCACGCTGTTCACGCTTTTTAATTTGCATAAACACGTCAATTAACAATTAATTCTTCTTAGTATGATCTATGGTCTTGCAATTGATAGAGAGAATCCTATAAGAATTTTCATAGTTAGTAAGAACTACAGATGATCATTTTATTACCCGGAGGTTGGTGGTAGATCAAATCACCGCTGAATCAGTATAGAGACATTCTGTTTTTAGGATGACCTGTACTCTTTTCATGTCCCAATTTACACTGGCCAGCCTTGATTTCTGCGTAAAATTTACTGCATGAAAAATAATATGTTCAGCTAAACGCCCGCCTACAAGGTCTGCTTGAAATTCGAATTGAACTCCCGCGTGGGTGCTTGTAACATTTATTTGCGTATCAAGACGTAACCACTGAGCTACACGGTATTTGTGGTAATTGCGTACACACTAGTTTATACATAAAAAGTGTGTATACTACTATAGTAATTACCAGTTATAAGCTACAAAATTATGACATTATCCTGCTCAGAATTAATTTTGGGGTATGAGTAGTTTTCAGACTATGCGGGATAAGTTTAGTCCGGGCGAACTCTATGACCTCAAAATGATCATAATGAAAAAACTGCACGTGAAGAAACTTGAAATTTTCTGGAAATGCAATGTTCCAGAACTGAATTAAGTTTTTAAGCTTAAAATGTGCTGTTTTACACTCTTTGCAAAGTGTGTAATTTAGAATGGACTGATAGAAAATTACACTCTTACACAATTACCAATATCACTAAAGTGAAGCGTTGAATACTAGTATCGGTTGGCGCAATGGTAAATGCTCAAAAAGAAAGTAACATATTCGACTTAGGGAGTATTGAGGATCAATCCGCATTACCTCCTTTCACTTTTATTTTTTAAAACACTCTTACACGTTTAATTAAGCGGAGAAATAGAGTGTAATTATTTTTACACTTTTCACACTCTTTTCGCCGTTATTTTTGGGGAAAATCCTTGGCCCGGGAAACAAGCCTATTGTAACTATAACCTATTGTAATTTGGCAACTTGTAATTGTAATTAATCGTAACTGCTTGAACTTCATTAACAAGGAGCGCGTAACTCTGAGTGTGCAAAAAAAGTTCTAGCATGAAGAGCGCCAGAAAAAATGAAATGAATAACAAGATTTTTCAGCAACAAATAAAGATACAAAATATGACAGGCTGCACATGTATTGGGAACTCGATTTATTCGTTAAATAAAAATTTATTTGAAATTCAAAGGTTTGTAAATTTTTCCCAGTTTCTTGTTTTAAAATTCAGCTTAAGTGCCATCAATCTTAGGTTGAAAAAACTATACAAAATTTTGGGTCAGAATTCAATTTTTGTTTACTAATACGTTCTATCAATTTTTGAAAAAATTAAAAATTAAACGCAACTTTGTTATAGCATTTTGATTTCCATTGCCACTATAAGAGCAGAATTGTTCATTCTTCAAAAAATCATCAGAACGCTCTCAAATCAACTTTACTATTACTAGAGCCTCAAATAAACTTATAAGAAATATCAAAACTAGCTAGAAAAAGTCGAACTTGAAAAAAAAGTTTTGTTAACTTTAAAAACTTTTCAACAGCTCAAGAAAAAATCACTCTTCGCTCCACTCTTCAATTTTTGTTTACTAATACGCTCTATCAATTTTTGAAAAAATTAAAAAGCAAACGTAACTTTGTCATAGCATTTTGATTTCCATTGCCACTGTAAGAGCACAATTGTTCATTCTTCAAAAAAATAGTAGCTTCTATACATTACATTGTATTTAAAAAAATCAACAAACTAAAAACGGAAGCAGCCTAATCGCGCACGCTGTTCACGCTTTTTAATTTGCAAAAACATGTCAAGTTACCACAAAAAAGGCATGCAAAAAATCTTCATCAGATAAACAAACATTTTTGCTCCTAAAAGAGATATGAATACTTACGGGAATAAAAAAAAAGTTTTATTTAAAACCACAAAAAATTACTAAAAAATTTGCTTTCAGGTATTAAAAAAAAACAAACCTAAAGTCTCAAAGATTAGAAATCGCTAATAAATTATCATAAAATTTTGTTGATGTCGCCAAAACAAAGACATCAGCAACAAATCAAAAGCTAAAGAAAAAAATTGATACAAAATTTTCTATGATTGCTAAAAATTCAGAGACAAACAACACAAAAACTTTGGTTACAGTAAACTTCACAATAAATTGGATACAAGATAATTATAAAACGGCTGATATAAAGTTAACTCTGAATTAAGTTCAATTAAAACTTTCATTTATAAATACCTTTGCAACAGAACCGACGGAACCTTTCAAGCAACATCTTCCCGGATTGCCCATCTTACAACTTTCCTTGATTTCAAAAAAGGTCATATATGATCCCCGGTAACCATACAAGGTCATATACGATTTGTATGATTTCCCCGTAATCGTACAAGTTTCATACAAAAAATTTAAATAGTTGTAAACCACTCTAATCGTAAAAGCTATAACGCTAAAAAAAAACACCAGAGTAACCCGACGATGAGTTCTTGAGATTCATTTTTTCCGGTAATCATACAAGGTCAGATATGATTTGTATGATTTCTCGGTAGTCAAATGAGGATCATACAAATAATAAAACCCACTCTCAAACGGCTTCAATCGCTATGTTCCAGGTTACTGATACGGAAAAATCAATCAAAGGCGCATAAAGCGTAGAATTAATTTTTTTCTTAGTAATCATACTAGGTCATATATGATTTGTATGAATTCTTAGTACTCATACAAGGATCAAACAAAAATTTTCAAAAGTTATCTCAGACTTTTAAAAAATGTAGTGGGTTTCAGAAGCAACAAATAAAACCATATATGGCACTTCTGTGGTTAAAAAAAGAAAAAATGAGAAAATAAATTTGTAATCGTACTAGGTCATATATGATTTCCATGAATTCTTGGTAGTCATACAAGGATCGTAAGGAATTGAAAAAAATAATTCAAAAGCCATTTTTCGCTTGTTCAAACTCTTCGTTACACAAAAAAAAACATGAACAATCACAGTTTAAGCAAATCAACGCCATCAGGAAAAATTTTTGTTTGCTTTTAATGACGTTTTAATCATTACATAGGCCTCTCTGTAGTTCAAGCCACCAACGGAACTAATTTGTATCAAATTGTTGCAGTTAGAGTAACTTGTTGGAACAGAGTTCTCAGCTGAAAATATCAACCTGCCATGTACCGTTTATGGTTGGCAAGAGGATTTACACTATGCACAAGTTTAAGATTTAAAGATGATGAAATGTTTCGTACTGCGAAACAATTAATCAAAGAAACCATATTCTCCAACTATAAACGGAGTTACTAATGTGGGTGATCGTTTAAATGACCTATCTGCACTTCACAACACCAATATATTCACATCAAAACACGTACCTCCTTTAACTGGTTTCCTCCCAACTTTGGCATAAAGCCCACGGAACCAGCAAGAAAGTTCTGACAGAGCTTGTACTACCCAGAGTTTAGTACAACATTTTTTTTGCTCAAAATCGATGCTTTCAGTTGGCTGAAAAACAGTGACATTTTGCATTTAGTGAGCATTTAGTCCTTAAAGGTGCTTCACTGAGATCAAATCCATAAAAGAAATGGTTTGTATTATTTTGGTTTTTTTGAAGTGAATTATTTGAACAAAAATCTTAGCTCAAAACAACATTCTTTTACCGGTTTTTGTCAACATGAGAATTTAAACTATTTGCAAAAAAATAACAAACTTGCACAAATTATTAGTAGTGGGCAACAATAATTCGATGAAAAATTCCCACATGAAACTACAAAAAACAACAAAAAGCCTATTTTTCCTAAACTGGAGGAGTCTTTCAAGGAATTTTTTGCAGTTTAGAGCACCAGTTTTTGTTTAATGGCCGCAGCAACATTTGTTGGTTATGATTCAAGCTAATTGCAGAAAACTCTAAATATGAGAAAAAACATTCGTAGAGCGAAGCAATTATTCGGAGAAAAAAATCTTTTACGCCTCAAAACATAACGGTTAGCTCTTTATGCTAAAATGGAAGAGTGTTTCAAGAACTTATTTGCAGTTTAGACCACCAGATGTTGGTTGCAGACCAACTTTCTATTGTAAGTCGGTACAAGATGTAAGGCTTTTTTCTTTCCTAACTTTGCAATAACAGCTGCATAAGAACCAAATTTGGCTTGATAGAGCATGAAAAAAAAACTGAAACAGACAAAACAACTTTTGATGAAAATTGGAGCTTTCAAACAAAAATTTTGCAGCTTTTTTTTTTCTTTCCATCATTGTTCTTTTAACCGTTACATTTGCACATATGCAGGTAAAACCGGCCTCAGCAACCCCTGGTAGCTTTTTGTACTATCAAAATCAACTTACAAGAAAGGTATTCCCGAAGTGAAACATCATTGTACTGTTTTCAAAAATTAGTTAACAGGATGATTAAAAAGATTTGTACAAAATTACTGCCTGGAAAAACTCTAGAAGCCCTCAAAGATAGGAGCTTTTTATCAAGTCAGAACACACTTGAAATTAACAAACTCAAAAAAAACGTGTTGATGTTTAGTGATTGAACAAAGTTATTCCTTCCTGTTTACATATTTGTTCCTTAGTGAAATATTTTACATTAAAATTAATGTCTCTTAAAAACCAAAAAAGGGGTACAGTTCATATGTTTGTTGATTTCTGTTAAGCTATTTTAACAAGCAGAACAAACGTTAAACTAATTTGTTCATACTAAATTATTCTTGACAGCTCCAGGCACTTGGTTCCCTCAATCAGTCGGGGCAAAAAGTTATAGAGGTTCAAACTTGTATAGGTTGCTGATTTTTGGCATATTCTTGGACATCAGTTTTCTGGTACAACAAAACGGGCGAGTTACTATGCAAGCAACTTCTCGATAAGTGTGGAGTTTAGATGAAAGAAGCCTCTTAGTTTGTGGAAGGAAGCTTGTTTTCTGAAAAACTGACATGAATTTGCGAAAATTGGGTGTCCACTCGAAAATAAGATATCTTTTGGGAGTTTTACTGATTCCCATGCAACAAACCAAACAAATTGAACATTCAGGGTTCCCTTCTGCCTTAAAAGTGCTGAACAAGCTTGAGCAAATGAGTTCTTCTATTTATTTGGGTCATTAAAAGTTTGTTTTGTTTCTAAACTCTCAAAACAAATCTAACACCCGCCGATTTAATACATTACAATTGATGTTATGCTATTTTGGGTTTTGATGTTACAAATATAATGTGCTAATCAGCCTCCAACAGTGCGCGTGAAGCTATTTAAACCCATAATTGTGTGCAATTTACATTTCAATTTTCCAATTGTCGGCTTTACAGGAATTTCTTGCTCTTGTTGCTTTTTTATAAAAACACCCAGAGAACCCCGGCCTTCATGGCCATCTAGGAATTTTTCCAACATACCGATAATGGTTTTTGGTGTTTAAAAAATAAATAGTGGACCATAATTGCGTTCCGATTTACGTTTAAGGAGTCGCGTCTAGCTGTTTTGCGCAACTTTGTGAGACAATTGTGTCTCAAAATGGGAACAGTTCCTATGTTTGTTGATTTCTTTTCAAAATATTATACAAACAAAACAAACGTAGACTTAACTTGTTGATACTGAAGTTTTTTTGAATGCTCTAGGCAGTTGGTTCCCAAAATCACAAACTTCATCTTCTTGGTTCGCAATTTGTCTGAATCAGGCGAGCTTTTCTCTTTTTTTATTGTTTTTTTGCCTAATTTCCCTTCCCGCTTAATTTTCTCTATGCCTCTTAACCAGTTGTATTTTTTAATGAACTGACGGGAGGTAATAGGGCTGGTTTTTCTTTTTTCGCTGGGCCAAAAGATGTGTTTCTCTCGCCAGAAGATTTTCAGAAGATCTTTCGAAGATTTAAATTGCTTCAAATCTGATATCAGCAGTTGTTTTTGGGAGCTTTCTGATTGTAGCTTCTCTCTAATAGACTAAGAAATGCTGCATATCAGAACAAGTGGGCCAGGTTTTCAAAATTTTTCTGCATAGTTGTTTTTTTCAAGGAAATTGGCCTTTTCTCTCTGGCAAGTACAGGTTACAGGTTTGTCCTCTTTTAGGCCAAACTGGAGTAACCTTAATTAGTTTCTGATAGTTATTCTCGGCTTGAATCGTTTTGCATGTATATTGAAACGGATGCATACGAAATTTGAGCCATCACATACTTCATCTTATTCGTTGGCAACTTGTCTAAATAAGGTGAGCTTTTCAATTCTTTTATTCTGTTTTTCTTTGCCTAATTTCCCTTGCCACTTACCTTTTCATTGCTCTAAATCTTTCAAAACCCGACGGCGAATCAATTTTACTAACTAATGAACTGGTTGGAGGTGATAGGGCTGATTTCTCTTTCGGTGGGTCAAAAGATATGTTCCTCTTGCCAAAAGTGTTCTTTCACAAGATCTTTTGAAGAATTAAATTGCTTCAAATCTGATATCACTTGTCGTTTTTGATAGCTTTATTGTTGTAGCTTAACTCTAATAGACTAATAAATGCCGCATTGCAGAAAAAGTGGGTCAGATTTCAAAAATTTGGCTGAATAGTTCTTTAGTTTCACGGAAAAAGGCCTTCTCTCTGGGAGGTACAGGTTTATCCTTTTTTAGGCCAATATGGTGTAACTTTTATTAGTTTCTGATAGTTGTCTAAGAACGAATCGTTTTCTAAGTATAAGGAACCCGATGAATTTGAAATCTGAGCCATCACGATTTCATTTTGGTTCGCAATTTGTCTGAATGAGGTCAGCTTTTCACTCCAATTATTCCTCGTTTTTGTCTGATTCCCCTTCCAACTTCACTTTGCATTGCTCTATGTCTGTTAAAACCTGACGGGAATCAATTTTTCTAAATAATGAACTGGATGGAGGTGATCGGGATGGTTTTTCGTTCTACGGTGGGTCAAAAGATGTTATTCTCACGCCAAAACGTTTCTTTCAGAAGGTCCTTCAAAGTTATCATTGCTTCAAATCTGATATCAATTATGGTTTGGGTCTTTCTGGTCGTGGCTTCTCTTCTAAACTGATAAACTGTTGTGAAGAATAACATGTCACGTTTCTGAATTTTGACTGAATAGTTGAGTTTTTCTTCGGAAAAATGAGTGAGAGTCAGAGGTTTAAGTTTTGGACAGCATTTTAGTCGCGCATGTTGTTATTCCATTCATCTTCCTCCTGTATTTAATAGTCCTGCATGTAGATTAAATTGACATAATCTAAACTTCTTACACCTCATTTCCTCTTTTAAGCAAGGAACATCAATCAGTTTTCACAACCACAGATCAGAAATGCCCTCAAAGTCCATCAAAGATCAAGCTACCCATACAGACAAGGAGTGTGATGAGGCACTGTTGGATTACGTGAGCTGGCTGAGCGGGATTTTTATTATTGAAGGCGAATTTCAAGTGATGGTTATACCATACAAAAGGGTGATATGGCCGGCCGCAAAAACCGTTCAGAGAATGTCACTCTCGAAAAAGAGCCCTAAAAAAACGAAGTTGACTCTGAACTAAAAAGTAAAACAAATTCGTTCTTTGCTAATTGAGATAATTTCTACTGTCCTTCTTGATTCTGCAAAATTTCGTGATGTTGAGAAGCATGTAGATGCAATCAGCTCGTTGAGCCTTGAAAATCAGCAGCCTTCCACATCTGCAATGGCTACGGTTTCCAAGAAGACGCCGCAACTTGTAAAAGCGATCATTACAGAAAACTGTGAGGACAATTGAAGGCCTCCTACCCGTTGAAGAGGCAGCATACCTCGCTACTCAAAAATTCTCTGAAAAACTTGCAGATTGAAATTGTGAACTAACGTTCATTTCTGCCGCATTTGACATCTTGTTGACCATTTTTGAAATGGAATTGAAAATTTTGTGAGTTTATTCATTTACTTGAAAGTTTATTCTGAGTTCATGAGTGCCAGGAAGCCACAAAGTGACAAAACATTTTACTTATGCTGGTGTTTCTTCTTCAATGCTTAGCAAAAAATTTGTGTTAATCGAAGCTTTTTCTTGTATTGAGACGGCTGTTGACTAACTATGCGCAAATGAACAAAGGCCAATTCACTCTCGGTCATTTTTGCCATACTTCTGCTGTTTAATCTAATTAGCTGGATCTGGTTTAGTTTCCCAGTAAATTTTTACTATGACCGAGGAAAGCTCGGTCATACTAAGACCGAGGAAAGCTCAAAAGAGGATGCAAATCTTAAAAAAACAAAAGCGTAATGAGTGAGAAGCTGAAAAAGTTTTTTGTTAATTTTTCAAAATTTTTTTGAATCGTTTAAAGTCTTGTTGCGGGATCTCAGCCAAATATTATCTTTATTTGTTTTTTTACCATAGATTGAAAATGAAAAGACCATCGAGAAGCACGAAGGGTCATGGTTCACAAAATTATGAGGATTTTGATGACGAACTGAAGACAAGTGCAAGGTCGTTGAGTTGGCTCTTTGTCAAAAAAGGTGATCTCCAACCAATAGTCACACTGTATAATACCGTGAAGTGCCCGAGGGGAATGACTGTTCGACAAAACTTAAACATGGAGAAAAAGCCTGCTAAAACGAAAATCACTCTACAGTACGAAGGCAAACCAATCGAATGTTCATTAACGCGTTTCATCGCTAATACAGTCATTGAAGGTGCAATAGCCTACGTACATAAACTGATGGTAGATGCAGGAGGAGCACTGAGTGATGTCAGTCTACACGAAAATAAGACACAGTCCAAGACTTTTGCGAACGTTTCAACAGCAGCTTCTGAAGTCGAAGAACAAAAAGAACAAGGCACTGCTGTTAGCAGAAAGGAGGCGAGCGCTTTCCCAGCTAATACTAAACCGAAAGAGGTTATTAAACTGATCCCATCGAAATAAGCAGAGATTGCGTATGAATCTGTCTCGTCCTTCGAGCAAACACAAGTCAATGATAATTCAAAGAAAAGCAAGTCAAAACTCTTTGAATCCTCAGATGAAGGAGTTATTGGACGAGCTTGTCAAACTGACGGAAACAAAAATGAGGCGCCTGATCGCTGTTCACGAAGAGCAAGCGAGAAAAATCTTCTTGGAGAACAATCGATTTCGAATCCCATTGCTGAACTGCTGCGGAAGCAGAAGCGAGATCATACTATCGAGGCTGTAGTGCCTCAGTCATTGGAATCTCTGATCTTCAACTCACTCGATCTAATGAGCTTGAAGCCTGTTGGTGGACCGTCATCGTTTTGGCGCTTGCTAGCTGCACCTTTTTTGGCGCAGAAAGCTCGTGTGACCTGATAGCTCAAAGGCTGGGCATAAAAGTTACCAAAAACAACTGTCGAAAGATGGCTGATCCTGAAAAAGAGTCTCTTTTCAAGGAAAGAGACAATAAGACCAAGTATTCGCACTCAGTTGACGAAAAAATTGATCCAAAAGATCTGCAGGGCTAATTTCGTTCTACGGTGGGTCAAAAGGTGTTTTTCTCACGCCAAAACGTTTCTTTCAGAAGGTCCTTCAAAGTTCTAATTGCTTCAAATCTGATATCAGTTGTGGTTTGAGTCTTTCTGGTCGTGAATTCTCTCTTCCAAACTAATAAACTGTTGTGAAGAATAACATCTCACGTTTTTGAATTTCGGCTGAATAGCTGAGTTTCTTTAGAAATATGAGTGAGAGTCAGAGGTTTAACTTTTTGGCACGATTTTAGTCGCACTTGTTGTTCTTCCATTCATCTTCCTGATATTAATAGTTCTGCATGTAGATTAAAATGAGATAATCTAAACCTCCTACACCTCATTTCCCCTTTTAAACAATGAACATCAATCAGTTTTCACAACAAAAGATCAGAAATGCCCTCAAAGTCCATCAAAGATCAAGCTACCCATACAGACAAGGAGTGTGATGAGGCACTGTTGGATTACGTGAGCTGGCTGAGCGGGATTTTTATTATTGAAGGCGAATTTCAAGTGATGGTTATACCATACAAAAGGGTGATATGGCCGGCCGCAAAAACCGTTCAGAGAATGTCACTCTCGAAAAAGAGCCCTAAAAAAACGAAGTTGACTCTGAACTAAAAAGTAAAACAAATTCGTTCTTTGCTAATTGAGATAATTTCTACTGTCCTTCTTGATTCTGCAAAATTTCGTGATGTTGAGAAGCATGTAGATGCAATCAGCTCGTTGAGCCTTGAAAATCAGCAGCCTTCCACATCTGCAATGGCTACGGTTTCCCAAGATGAGGCCGCAACTTGTAAAAGCGATCATTACAGATAACTCTAAGGCCAATATAAGGCCTCCTACTCGTTGAAGAGGCAAAATACCTCGCTACTCAAAAATTTTCTGAGAAACTCGCATATTAAAACTGTGAACTAACGTTCATTTCTGTCGCATTTGATATCTTGTTGACAATTTTTGAAATGGGTATAAAAATTTTGTAAGGTTATACATCTACTTGTAAGTTTATTCTGAGTGCCAAGGAGCCACAAAGTGACCTAACATTTTACAAATGCTGGTGTTAATTCTTCAATGCTTAGCAAAAAAATTTGTGTTGATCGATCTTTTTTCTTGTATTGAGAAGGCCAATTCACTCTCGGTCATTTTTGCCATACTTCTGCTGTTTAATCTAATTAACTGGATCTGGTTTAGTTTCCCAGTAAACTTTTACTGTTTGCAACAAGTTTTTCAGAGACCGAGGAAAGCTCAAAAGAGGATGTCAACCTTAAAAAAGTAAAAGCGTAATGAGTGAAAAGCTGAAAAAAACTTTTGAGAACTTTTCAAATTTTTTTCCTGACACGTTTAAAGTCTTTTTGCGGGACCTCAGCCAAAAACCATCTTTATTTGCTTTTTTACCATAGATTGAAAACGAAAAGACCATCGAGAAGCAAGAAAGGTCAATGTTCAAAAAATTATAAGGATTTTCATGACGAACTGTTGACAAGTGCAAGGTCGTTGAGTTGGCTCTTTGTCAATAAAGGTGACCTGCAACCAATAGTCACACTGTATAATACCGTGATGTGGCCGACGGGAATGACTGTTCGGCAAAACTTAAACTTGGAGAAAAAGCCTGCTAAAACGAAAATCACTACAGTACGAAGGCAAACCAATCGAATGTTCATTAACGCGTTTCATTGCTAATACAGTCATTGACGGTGCAATAGCCTACGTACATAAACTGATGGCAGATGCAGGAGGAGCACTGAGTGATGTCAGTCTACACGAAAATAAGACGCAGTCCAAGGCTTTTGCGAACGTTTCAACAGCAGCTTCTGAAGTCGAAGAACAAAAAGAACAAGGCACCGCTGTTAGCAGAAAGGAGGCGAGCGCTTTCCCAGCTAATACTAAATCGAAACAGATTATTAAAGTGATCCCATCGAAAAAAGCAGATATTGCGTATTAACCTGTCTCGTCCTTCGAGCAAACACAAGTCAATGATAATTCAAATGAAGTAAGTCAAAACTCTTTGAATCCTCAGATGAAGGAGTTATTGGACGAGCTTGTCAAACTGATGGAAACAAAAATGAGGCGCCTGATCGCTGTTCACGAAGAGCAAGCGAGAAAAATCTTCTTGGAGAACAATCGATTTCGAATCCGATTGCTGAATTGCTGCGGAAGCAGAAGCGAGATCATACTATCGAGGCTGTAGTGCCTCAGTCATTGAAACCTCTGATCTTCAACTCACTCGATCTAATGAGCTTGAAGCCTGTTGTTTGACCGTCATCGTTTGTGCGCCTGCTAGCTGCAACTATTTTTGGCGCAGAAAGCTCGTGACCTGATAACTCAAAGGCTAGGCATAAAAGTTACCAAAAACAACTTTCGAAAGGCGGTCGATCCTGAAAAAGAGTCTCTTTTCAAGGAAAGAGACAAGAATACCAAGTATTCGCACACAGTTGACGAAAACATCGATCCAAAAGATTTGCAGGGCTAATTTCGTTCTACGGTGGGTCAAAACATGTTTTTCTCACGCCAAAACGTGTCTTTCAGAAGGTCCTTCAAAGTTCTAATTGCTTCAAATCTGATATCAATTGTGGTTTGAATCTTTCTGGTCGTGGATTCTCTCTTCTAAACTAATAAACTGTTGTGAAGAATAACATGTCACGTTTTTGAATTTCGGCTGAATAGCTGAGTTTCTTTAGAAATATGAGTGAGAGTCAGAGGTTTAACTTTTTGGCACGATTTTAGTCGCACTTGTTGTTCTTCCATTCATCTTCCTGATATTAATAGTTCTGCATGTAGATTAAAATGAGATAATCTAAACTTCCTACACCTCATTTCCCCTTTTAAACAATGAACATCAATCAGTTTTCACAACAAAAGATCAGAAATGCCCTCAAAGTCCATCAAAGATCAAGCTACCCATACAGACGAGGAGTGTGATGAGGCACTGTTGGATTACGCGAGCTGGCTGAGCGGGATTTTTATTATTGAAGGCGAATTTCAAGTGATGGTTATATCATACAAAAGGGTGATAAGGCCGGCCGCAGAAACCGTTCAGAGAAAGTCACTCTCGAAAAAGAGCCCTATAAAACGAAGGTGACTCTGAACTAAAAAGAAAAACAAATTCGTTCTTTGCTAATTGAGGTAATTTCTACTGTCCTTCTTGATTCTGCAAAATTTCGTGATGTTGAGAAGCATGTAGATGCAATCAGCTCGTTGAGCCTTGAAAATCAGCATCCTTCCATATCTGCAATGGCTAAGGTTTCCCAAGATGACTCCGCAACTTGTAAAAGCGATAATTACAGAGAACTGTAACGCCAATTTAAGGCCTCCTACTAATTGAAGAGGCAGAATACCTCGCTACTCAAAAATAATTTGAAAAACTTGCATATTAAAACTGTGAACTAACGTTCATTTCTGCCGGATTTGATATCTTGTTGACAATTTTTGAAATGGAATTGAAAATTTTGTGAGTTTATTCATTTACTTGAAAGTTTATTCTGAGTTCATGAGTGCCAGGAAGCCACAAAGTGACAAAACATTTTACTTATGCTGGTGTTTCTTCTTCAATGCTTAGCAAAAAAAATTGTGTTAATCGATGCTTTTTTCTTGTATTGAGACGGCTGTTGACTAACTATGCGCAATGAGTACAGGCCAATTCACTCTCGGTCATTTTTGCCATACTTCTGCTGTTTAATCTAATTAGCTGGATCTGGTTTAGTTTCCCAGTTAACTTTTACTGTTTGCAACAAGTTTTGCAGAGAACGAGGAAAGCTCAAAAGAGGATGACAATCTTAAAATAAAAGCGTTATGAGTGAAAAGCTGACAAAAATTTGTGAGAACAATTCAAAATTTTTTTACTCGTTTACAGTCTTTTTGCGGGTCCTCAGCCAAAAATTATCTTTAGTTGCTTTTTTACCATAGATTGAACATGAAAAGAAGCACCACCGAGAAGCACGAAAGGTCAAGGTTCACAAAATTATGAGGATTTTGATGACGAACTGATGACAAATGAAAGGTCGTTGAAATGGCTCTTTGTCAATAAAGTTGACCTCCAACCATTAGTCACACTGTTTAATACCTTGATGTGGCCGACGGGAATGACTGTTCGGCAAAATTTAAACTTGGAGAAAAAGCCTGCTAAAACGAAAATCACTACAGTACGAAGGTAAACCAATCGAATGTTCATTAACGCGTTTCATTGCTAATACAGTCATTGACGGTGCAATAGCCTACGTACATAAACTGATGGTAGATGCAGGAGGAGCACTGAGTGATGTCAGTCTACATGAAAATAAGACGCAGTCCAAGACTTTTGCGAACGTTACAACAGCAGCTTCTGAAGTCGAAGAACAAGAAGAACAAGGCACTGCTGTTAGCAGAAAGTAGGCGAGCGCTTCCCAGCTAATACTAAATCAAAAAAAAATATTAAAGTGATCCCATCGAAATAAGCAGAGATTGCGTCTGAACCTGTCTCGTACTTCGAGCAAACACAAGTCAATGATGATTCAAATGAAGCAAGTCAACACACTTTGAATCCTCAGATGGAGGAGTTATTGGACGAGCTTGTCAAACTGATGGAAACAAAAATGAGTCGCCTGATCGCTGTTCACGAAGAGCACGCGAGAAAAATCTCCTTGTACAAAAAACGATTTCGAATCCGATTGCTGAATTGCTGCGGAAGCAGAAGCGAGATCAAACTATCGAGGCTGTAGTGCCTCAGTCATTGGAACCTCTGATCTTCAACTCACTTGATCTAATGAGCTTGAAGCCTGTTGGTGGACCGTCATCGTTTGGGCGCTTGCTAGCTGCAACTATTTTTGGCGCAGAAAGCTCGTGCCCTGATAACTCAAAGGCTGGGCATAAAAGTTGCCAAAACAACTGTCGAAATGCGGCCGATACTGAAAAAGAGTCTTTACAAGGAAACAGACAAGAAGACCAAGTATTCGCACTCAGTTGACAAAAACAGCGAACAAGATGATCTGTAGGACTAACTGTGGCCTTGTAAATCAAGTAAGTCGCTAACTGAGGCGACAGAAACATGCTTGCTAAAAAATTTGTCGCTTGAGACTATTAATTTTGTATCGCAAGTTTTTGTGCAATATACGCCATCAAACTAAACTGATTATATAGTTATCAGCAATGTTAATTTCTCATCAGTGTGCCTACCGCTATGCCTTTCTATTTCCTAAGTTACAGAAAAAATGGCCATAAATTTTTGATATGATCTTCTAATGTCATTTATTATTGATGAGTATTTTTTCGTTTTGTCACTGTCACCGGATTTGACACATTGCGTATCAGAGGTCTACAAATAGGCTCTCAAAATAGTATTATAATCGCGTCTTTGCTATGTCTATATATCAAAACTCTTTGTATCAATTTGCCTGTGCCAGCACCGAGTGCCTGAAATGAAATGGCTGTAATTCAGTATAGATCTTTGTAGGTTTTTGAGAATTCCGATTACATTTGTTCTTTTAACATTTTGATAATAAATAGTTTTGCGTTGAACCGGTTTGAGTTTGACCTGGGGTTTCAACAGTTACTCCGTTAACTCTTCTCTGAACTATATTTCGCAATAATCTGATTTTAATAGATACCGGCAAAACTTAATAAACTTGATTGCCGTTACGCTGTTCTATATCCCAATTTCATCAAATCATGGGCCCATTTGTTGACAGGATTCTAATTGTCACTCAATTTGTCATGATATTGCTGATTAAAATCTACAATTAGGTTCTCAAAAATCTTCTGTGAAGTGCAGCTTTGTTCCTGTTAATTTAATCTGTTTATATCAATTTGCCTCTGCAAGCACCGACTGCCTTGAAAGAAGTTGCTGTAATGCGGGTTATTTGTTTGTAAGCTTGTTGAAAACTTTGAAGACATATGTTCTGTCGTTTTATTTACAAACGATTTTGCGTTGATCAGACACTTTGCGTTTCATTAATCTTCAATTTCAAAAATTACCGTATAATTTTTTCTGTGAACTATTTTTCAAGTTGAGTTCTCGGAGCTCTTGTGAACGGATAGAGACTTTCAAGAACCTTTTGACAGAATGTTTATCTTTTGTTGCCCTCAAAATTTCTTATTTTACAAAATGGTACTCTTTAGACGAAAATGGAATCGACGGCTGCTCTCATTTCGAGGAAAGCCGTTTAAATTGTCCACAATAAATGTCAATGTTGATCAATTTCAAGATGCTGAGGACACTGAATCGAACAAATTGACCGGCCTCTTTTCAGTGACTCTTCACGACTCTATTTCTTGAAATAAGATTATTGTCAACTGAATAAATTTGTTCTGCGTTGGAGCGATCAGTACGAGCAGTTGATTGGAACCAGATGCTACAAAAAGTAAGAAAATTTGAAAATGCATCGGGCACTTCCTCAACGAAGAACAAACTCTGCGAATCAATTCTGATGTTGACGTTCTAAGCAGAAATGTTGAAGCAGTCAGTAAAGAAAAAAGAAGAGCCAACTGAGGCTATCTGCTTTTCGAAAGAGCCACTTGCGTCGTTATTGTATTTATTTATCAGTGCTGTGAGTTTTATTTGCTGTTATCCTTAAAATCATGTTTTTGCTGCTTTGTTGACTTTTTTCTATTTGGAGGATTCTGATTTGTAAGTTTATTCGCCTGAAGTGTTCATCTGCACTCTTTCTGTGTGCTAAAAGTTTGATATGATTGCTCATAGATTTATACACAAATCCGTACGCGCTCTTTTGTGAAAATTTGCCAAAATCTAGTCAGATTTGTTTTCATGAGTGCTTATTTTTTGTTTTTGTTTGGAATCTCCACTGGATGTTTTGTAGAGGCAAATTGATTTGATCGGTAGGAGACGTTTTTGGGTTAACAAAACTACTTTTTTCGAAGGACCGGTTGAGGCCCTTGCTCTCGTCGTTCTTTGTCTAATTCTGTCCGCAATTTTTGCAATGTTTGGATCAAGGTTTTCCTAATCATAAATAGCGTCTTTATTGTGCCTCAAAATTTTGCTCTCTTGAGAAAGGATTTAGAAACATGTGGCATTTTGATTGTATTTTTTTAAAATTGCTGAAGCAGCGTAGGAGTGTTCTTGTTGCCTATAGCTGTCAACAACTTTCACTTGAACTCAACACAACAGCATATTGAGAAAACTAGGGCATTTGGCTGTGGAATCTGTTTAGAAATCTGCAGGTTGTCTTTGATTGGACTGGCAGTATTTCTTTCAAATAATTTTTGTCATAGATAAATTATGCATATGTCTGTTGCATCCAAGTCACCCATTGAGATCCAGTAATCGGAAAATCCTGTATCCGAAAATGATTTAATGAATCGTTGCAAGGATCTGAGGTGGGTGTTTGTGAATCTCAGAAGTAACAAACAGGTTGTCATTCTATACTCTAAGGCTTTTTTGACCCAAGGAAACGAGCTTGATAGAGAAACTAAGAGTTGCAGAAAGTGAGGTCGGCAATTTGGTGTTCCTGTGGATACAGTGACAACTCATGGATTGCCTTTTCAGTGCAACAATCAGAACAAATCTCACTACTGGCTCAGTTTCGCCATTCATCTTCCGGTCGTAAATTGACCTCAACATTATACGGTGCAAAATGATTGGCCAACGACTTCGAAATCAATATCAGTAATGGGAAAAAATAGGTCCTCTCCAACTACAAAAGCAGCTCTGTTCAAAGATTGTGTGGTTCAATCTTTTCCGCTTGAAATGATTTCGGCACTCTGAGAAGCAGTGTGTGGTGCCAATGAACATGGTGCAGACATGAATAGAAAGTTGGGAATCTATTGAGGGCAAAATGTCAATTTAAAGTTTTTGAAAGTGCTTTTAAATACTGCCAGGAAAAACTTATTGAAGTTATGCTTTCTTCAGTTATTGTCCGATGCTAGTAGCAGTTTCTTAAATACTTTTTCTTCGGAGCATCTTTCCTTTGTTGCAAAATCTGCTTTACTTTCACAAAAAGTTGTGATTGAATTTGTTACTTGTGAATTACCATTAGAGGTTGTAAATGGTTTTGTCAATTGCATAGAATATATTTGTTTGCAGAGATAGAGGCTGATGAACTGAGTTGCTCTGCAGCTGTTTTTCTTAATGTGACTCGTTCCACTCACGAGAAAAAGTCTTCAAAAAAAGAACTTCAATTGGCTATTTTGTGGCTATTGGCTATTAGTTTTTATAGACTTTGTTAGGCGTTATTATGGCTATACTAATAAACATGAAAGCCAAAAATTTTTTTCCAATTTGAGTTCTAATTTGCAGGACCATTTCGATTTGTCTCTGTTCAACTCGCAAACTGCATTTTTGCTTGTTGATCAGTTCTCTTCTTATTGTACTTTTCGTTAGCACCAGTTTTCTTTAAATAAATTCGTTGTCTTGAGTCAATCAGACGTTTCCCTTGAAAATACCGAAATTGACAGTATTTATAATGTCTCGACGGATTAAACTGATATCGGTAATTTTCCCTCTAGAGTAGTGGAAACTGATTCTTTAAGTTGTACTATTCATTATCATAACAATTTGTTGCTTTTTCGTTATTTATTTATTTGAAGACTACATTGCGGTATTTTGAAAAAATTACTTCATTTGTTTTCTCTTTTTCTCTCATTCATTTTAAATTGTGTTCCAGACTATGGGGGGACTTCTAAAATTTTAAAATTTGTTCAGCTAGTTGTCTGAAAGAAACGGTTAGTTTCGGGTGTGCTTTTTTTTAAAAAAACCAGTTTTGCCGTTCGCCTGAAAATTATTCTTATGGATATCGTTTTCTAGCGTCTTCAAGTTTTTACCGGCTTTTAAGAAATCATCATGCCGCGTATAAGCAATAAACAACTGCTGCACAATTCCGACTGAGAGAGTGAAAATGAGCCTATGCCCTCTTCTCATTGAAGGAAACCATGAGCTGCCTCCAAATAAAGATAACGAATCCAACATAGGTCTCGACGTTACGCTTCCGCCGTCCAAAAACCTCGTCTCTGCAGGTACGGTTTAGATGACCTCTACACGAAAGCAATGCTCCATAATTAACGCTCTCAGCACTCGACGGTATTCTC
This sequence comes from Convolutriloba macropyga, assembly GCF_964194025.1. Taxonomy (NCBI): domain Eukaryota; kingdom Metazoa; phylum Xenacoelomorpha; order Acoela; family Convolutidae; genus Convolutriloba; species Convolutriloba macropyga. The sequence continues at coordinate 19,556,070 of NC_134479.1, read as the reverse complement.
GACTCGACTGGGATGTAATTTAATGGATCTTGTAGCTGATTCGGATCCTTGTCGATTTGGTAGAGAACTGGTGAAAGCTCTGATTGGGGAAAACGGGAACTAATTGCTCCAGGATTACATGATCGGGCAGCAAAGATATAAGATAAAGTCAATACCTCGCATTGACTTTGCGTTAGAGAAAATGTTCAAAACAGTTGTTAAACAAAAAAACCCACGCGTGCCGAAATATCGCTTGCGGGAAGCCAGAAGTGCCGCCAAACAATTGGGATTGGATAACAAAAAGAAATGCGCGAAAGCGTCGAAGAAAGCTGACAAGTGAGACGTTCGCAATTGTATTGAATAGCCGATTATGGCAAGACTTCTGTAAACTAAATTTGATTTGCTTTGCACAATTTTTGCACCGTAATAAATGTGTTTGATGCTAAGTTAATTCTTTCAATATTTTACTAGTACCACGCTTCCTGGAAAAACTTTATTACATTTTTAAAAGCAACTTCTGATTTGATTTGCGGATTCTTTCTATTGCTTTTTCTTAGGCGAACTGTCATCTATTTGAGAAGCGTGGTTTGATGAAATCAGATGATCGGTCATCTATTAAAAAAGAATTATATGCGCGCCCTCCATGCAATTCTGCTGTGCGCGGCACTCTGTTAATCGAACGAAACTCTTCTGTAAGAGCAATCAGATTTAAGCGATAATCACGATTGCCGATTTGCAGATGCCGACATTTTCTAAACATAAATTCCTTTATGTAAAAAACCTATTTATCTGGAAGTTTGTGAAGTAAAAATCTATTTTTCTTTGTGCGATAACAGAGTGACCTTTCTGCAGCAGTGGTGATCCAACCTTGAACCAACGTGAATGCAGTTTGTATCGTTTATTCCTATAAGAAGTACCAACCAGCTTTCACGTTTTCCATCTTCAATTCTTCTTTTGAACATCTGAATTAACTCATTACAAAGCGTGCTGGACCAATCAATTCGTATTGCTGATCATTCTTAGTATTGTAATCACTAAGAGTAAACTTTTAGGGAGCCTTTTTGCATCCAACCACAAATTATCAGAAAGGTTCAATTGGGTGCTCGTTTTTATTTAATTTTTCTGTCCGTAGCCTGTGAAGGAAACAGAAGAAACTTGTAAAAATTGCGATGAAACGAATGCCCCGAATTCGCAATTGTTCGAAAGAAACTTATCGAAAAAAAATTTTCTGTTGTGCAATTTTCTAAAAAATGTTGTCCGCCTCTCCATAAAGTGCTGATCGATGTTTTGTTGTTAAGCAAAAGTTTATTGTTGAGCAACAGTGGAAATGCAAGTTCAAATAACTTTCACAATTGATAGTTTTGATTTATATTCTATGCAGGTGGTAGCTTTATTATTTGTAGAGTTGATGTCTACTCCGCCATTTTCAATTCAATAGTTTATCCGCCGCTTTTATTGATGTTTCGCTCACTTTTAGAGGCCCTAAAGATATGCTAAGACAAAATTTGTTGAGGAGCCTTCCATAACTTTCCTTCCAATGTCCTCATGTCATCCTAAAAAAAGGACCGAGTGTGGTGACGAAAATTAATGTAAAAAGCCTATTTTTCAGACCTTTTTCAAACCGCATGACATTACGGTTTGACAAAATTCTCAGATAGGTGAACTGCTGATTGTTGCCATAATAAACGCCAAGTAGTATTCGGACCTTTAGCTTTATTATATATTTTGAGGCTAATTCTACTTTAATTTTACTTTTATTTTTAGTTATAACCTCAATTCGACTAAGACAAAAACGAAAATTGCTACGTCGGACAGAGTTTGGTTCTTTTTTAAACCTGTTAATGAAGACCAATAAAAGTTTTGAGAGCAGGATATACAGGAGAGTAAAGAAAGTCGATCAGTTATCTGAGCTCAATGCAATCCTCACGTCTCAAATGACTTGATACCAAAAAAACAGGCGCGTGAGGTCGATGGTAGCTGAAATTGACGATGAAGCCTTCAAAAAACTGCTAGATACCAAGATGTCAGATAAAAACCTATAACCTAATAAGATCCAGTTAGCACGAAGCATTGGGAGCAGGACTTATTGTTGAGCAGGATGACTTTGGAGGATACGGACTGTTTTACGGCAGGGATGAAAATATCATTCCCAGGGAGTCGTGACCTGTTGTAGCCGAACCTTCATGCTCTCCTTCAAAGTGTTAAAGGTGAAGTGCTTTACCTGTTTCAGCCCATTTCACTTTTTGCAGGGTCAGATTCGCAAATCATTCCTGTAGACCCAATACTCAATACGTTGCTTCAACCTACAAAAACCGGAAGTGTGTCACGTTTAACATAACTCAAAATATACAAAAGAATGAGGAACTGACTGTCTTTTACTGGGAAAACAATTTCGGCAAAGGAAATCGGATTGCCAATGCCCACATTCAGATATGCACGCTGAACACCCGTTGACTTCCAGCAACAAGCAGCTTTAATTAATATCAGCGAACTTAGAAAAGAGATTCGTTAGGCTATACAACCGTAAAAAGCGGGATGAAACTGCTCCCAAGAGAATGAGGTCATATTATATGCGTTTTTCAACGGGAGGGGAGTCGCAGTCGTCAATTGACCATGAAGACGTCTCGGCTGTTTTGGAGAACAGTTCTATTTTGTTCACAGATGAGGACAGCAACGATAATCCTGAACTGGAGAATAATGATGAAGTCATTAAAATGCGTGATGAGAATGCCCCTGACATACACAGGACATTCCGCCAGATATTTCTGATTCCTCAACTGTTCCACCTGACAGCCCTGATCTGACCTGTTCTTTGGTTGAAGACAATTTCGCGACAGCCATAAACTCAATTGTCGCAAAACATGGCACCTCTGATCAAAAGACGAAAGATTGGTTATATCTTATCAGATCAGCTTTCCCTGAGGCTAAATTATCAAATTTTTCAAATTTAAAAACGCCGCTATCACGTATTCAAGTCTGAGCATCAGAATTTTGTTAAATCTTGTTCTGACGATGAATATTGTGTACTTCATTTTGTGAGTGAGCTTCACGAGATTGTTCAAAGCAACCTTGCAATTATTGAGGAATACTTGCAACATCGTGATCCCAACAAAGATGTCAAACTACAGCCCTGTTTGAACTTCGATAACAAAAACATAACAACAACGCCTGTTCTCAAATCTGATGGTGTCCGCTTTGTGAACTCCAGTAGAGACCAGCTATGGCCCGTCTGGTTAGCTATTGCTGATGTGCATCCAGTTATGAGAAGCTCCTATGAAAACATTGTTCCGACCGCTTAATGGCGTGGAGCAAATAAACCAGATTGGGATCCACATTTCAATGACTTAGGTCGACTTTTGTCGCGTCGACTGACATTAGAGAACAAGCAAATGAGCTCGAATGATACTTTTAATATAATTCTTCTGGTAGCTGATATCCCAGTAACAGCATCTATGCTGAACACGCGACACCATCTAGCTAAATACGGCTGCACACTATGTTTGATTGAAACGGACGTGTACTAGCGCTCATGATTTTATCCACTTAAAACGTATCACATGCCCTTGCGACAGATCTATTGGGAACAACATGATAGGTTTTAAATGGAAAATCTGCAGCATTACGTGGGTGTCAAGTGGTTCAACCCGTCGTCTAAACTGGTCAACAACTTACCGCTGATGGCTCCACCAGACGTAATGCATCAAGCATATCTGGGCATAACTACAAATTCTGCTCCAAGTTATCGTAAAGGAAACGCATCGAACTGACATCGAGTGTTTGTGACGCACAGTTTCAAATATTAAGATACCGTTGGAGTTCAAAAAGTCGCTGAGGTCGCTCAATGATTTAGTACTTCAAGGCAAATGAGCTGAAAGTTTGGTTGTTATATATCGGGCCAGCACTTTCCAGCGAAGCAATTTATAAAACGAGAGCTAAAAGTTTTTGTGTACTTAGTTACGCAATTCGACTACGAGGTTAGACTCAATTTTTTGCAATGAAGCAGAGAATCAGATTAATCGGTCTCTGGGACATACGAAACTGGAGTAAACAGAAACCGTTTTTTCTGCTAAAACGCATGCCTTGTCTCATCTCACATGGCAAGTGCGTAAATGTGAGCCACTTTAGACCACGCCCAGTATGTGATTGAATATTTCTGTTTTACTTTTGGCTTTTTCTGTGCAAAAGGACGTTTTATTTGCAGTAGAACTAAGGCGTTTGATCACGATTAAACTGAATCTTGGTTTGATAATTATTTGTTTGGCATCCAGTAAGAATGAGACTGCTCACAAACTAAACTTTTTTATGATCCTTGTATGAAACCCAGGAAGTTCTAGATGATCCTTGTACAAAATCATGTGTTTTCTGGCTCTGACACATCTACAAAAATTGCTTTTCCGCGTTCTTTGAGGTATCGTGAGAGGTTTTTCCTACTTCAAATCCTTCATTTTCCATAAGGATCATTAAAAATTTCGTCGATTTCATGCAGGGATCATATATGGTTTCCCGGACTTCATTCAAGAATCATATATGATTTCCTAGGTTTCATACAAGAATCATATATGAGTTCCTCGGTTTCATGCAAGAATCATATATGATTTCCTTGGCTCCATGCGATCGAACTAGGAAATGATTTGAATGACATCATATAAGATCCTTGTATGGAACCAAGGAAGCTGCGACCCGGGTAGCAACAATAGAGCGAACAGAATAAGCGGAACACAGCGAAAAATGATCCGCAATGGGATCAGCATTAAGATTTGTAGTATATTCAGAGCACTGCAGGTTTTAGACCAATAAAAACGTGAAACCCCTCCAAACTGAACTCATAATAAGTCTAACAAAATCAGCAATTACAGGAACTTAATCGTTTTACTACTACGAAAGTATTTTTACCAGCTTGTAAACTTGGGCTAGTATGTGAGTATGTGTGCGCGGGTGTGTGTTTGTGTCTGGCGTATTGTGAGTGTATATGTATGTGTGGTGTGTGTGTGCGTTTGATTGCGTGTGGGTGCGTGTATATGCGTGCGCGGTGAGAACTGTTTTGAATACAAGATATCTTCATATTTTTTACCTGAACACGCTAAACATTTCTGAATACATGTTATTCAAACTGAGAGAGATAGAGTGAATTTTTCCTCGTTTGCAAAGTATATATAAATTAAATTCAGAATAACAAAAACTATTAAAACAAAATTATAATAGAATAGCACATTTAGCAGAGTATACTAAACTTCAAGCTAGAAAAAGAGACACAGTGAGGTCGTTCGACCTACTTCACAACGTGCCCAGAAGGATCATGGACAATGAACTTTCTAAATTACTAGTATTTAAAATCAAGATATTTCAAAACAAATTCGATTCAAAGCATTACGCCAAACTTAAATAAAGCAATTCGCTACTGTTTTTCGGCTTCTACGGCATAATAGAGCTGACTTAAAGGAACACCCAAACTTCGTTAGAACATAAGAACATTTAGAACTTAGAAAAGTTAAATTTTGACAGCAGAAATTGAATCGCGGTGCCTTTTACGAAAGTATAGCAACTATTTTTTCGTAATTTCTCCTCATTTTTATAAAATCACGCATCAGGCATAACAGGTTTGCCAAAATTAGCCAAAAACTTCATCATTTGCATGAAGTCTTAAATTATGTTCGCAAATTGTGATTTGGCTAATGATTGAACTTGATGCAATATCTTTTGATAGAAGTTTAAGCCATACCCTAAATAAGTTTAAGTAATTCATTTGAAAATTACATGAAGTATTTCGAAATCGAAAAATCATCCAACACGATTGACTACACCACAGCTAAAGAGTTTAAAGTCATTCAGTTGCAAGAAGTTGAACCGTTGAGCACAATGAAACAAAAAAATTATTTATATGGCTATTGACCGAAAACTTCCCTTGACTGCTCTTGACTGCCTAAAATACAGTTATATTTAACCCTATGGACAGTGGGCGAAAAGTTTTGGTTGGTAAGGACTTCGCCGTCAAGGATGAAACTTTTCTGCAAAATATTAAACAGTTTACTTCCACGATTTTTTATAGAGCATCGCTGTAGTTTATATTTTAACATTGAAAAACTGAAATAATTTTTATTTGACCTTCCAGTTGAATAAGTTTTTCAAACAACAACAAATTAATAAGAAAACTTTGAGTGCATCTTGAGGATAGATCGTGAAAAAAGTTTAACCAACTCTTAAACATGTCGACTGAGTTTTTTGATAATGAAAATTACACTCTGCTCGAAGTTTAGTTTACAGTCAATGATAACGCCCAGATAACGACATGAGCTCTCTATTTTCACTTCAACGCCCATTAAAACAAGGGGTGGCCTGTTTGTTTTTGATATTTAGTTGAAGCCTTTTGCTATCGAGCCAGTTGAACACAGATTTAATGTCTGATGTTTTAGTTCTTCAGGGTCGCACTTGACCACTGTCAAGTCTGTGTCATCCGCAAACTGAAAATTCTCACTGGTCTTACACGCAAGCGCTAGCTCATTTACGCAAAAAAGGAGTGGACCTGGTACTAAATTTTGGTTTACCACAGTTAACTGACTTCTCGTTAGAGAAAACGCCATTGTAGGAAACACATTGCATCCTATCTTTTACGTAAATGCTCAACCATTCTTTGGATGATCCTGTAATACCAGCGAGTAGCTTTTGTTACCAAATGGCGTTGATGAAATCGAAAAAATTAGCCACGTGATTGGATCGATAGTTTTTAATTTTCCGTGATTTCTGCAATAGCGCCGACTGTCGACTGCTTTTTTCGGAATCCAATTTACTTTTTAGGCAAAAGATCAAAACTTTGTACAAATGAGCATACTATGTTTTACATTGCTGTTTCCAACACTTTGCTTAAAATCATGAGCAGAAAGATTGGACGATAATTATTCAAATCACTTTTGCAATCACATTTGCTAGATGGGATTATAATTAATTGCTTCAACACTTGTTGAAGCGCCGACTGTCGACTGCTTTTTTCGGAATCCAATTTACTTTTTAGGCAAAAGATCAAAACTTTGTACAAATGAGTATACTATGTTTTACATTGCTGTTTCCAACACTTTGATTAAAATCATGAGCAGAGAGATTGGACGATAATTATTCAAATCACTTTTGCGATCACATTTGTTAGATGGGATTATAATTAATTGCTTCAACACCAATGGCAAAACATGTTTTGAATAAAATTTTGATAATACCAGACAAAACATTCGCTATTTGCTGGGAACAGCTTTTAACGATCACATTGCTTATATGATCAGCACAAGATGAGGTTTGGTTATCGAGACCTTCTATGATGTATGCAAATCGCCAAATAGATGTAGCTCTCAGCCAAATTGAAAATTCATTAAATTCTAACAACTGCGCAGGACTGATAATTGCTTCTTCTATAGTGTCATGTACAAGTAGATAGTAATACATTTTCTGGAACAATCGTTCTTTCAATTGAGATCCGCTTGGAAGAGTATCCAAGAGTTGCAAAGTTTTGCTTTGGTATGTCTAAACTGATGTCTCCAATAATCAGGACAGCCAAACAGTTTGACAAATTATCCAAAAACGAAAGTCCCTCGACAAAAGCAATTTGTTTATTCTCACTGGATTGTTAACCACAGCAATCAAATATATTTATATTACCATGGTAAAAGACCTTTAGGAGCACGCATTCTTGAAACGGAGTCAAGTTTTTCAGCAACAGAGACATAATTGAAACATTGTATCATTACACGTCCTTCAAAGATATCTCTAGGCTTGTTAAACAGTTTGTAATTTAGAAGAGCGAAGTACTTGGGTGCATCATCAGCGTTTAATCAAGTTTCAGTGAGAGCTGATTTCTGAGATTGCTGCTGACTCGTTAAAACTGCCTCCAGATCATTATACTGTTTTCTGAGAAAACAAGTGACACCTTCAGAGATTTCAGAACGAAAAGTATTATTGGAGGAGATATGTTCATTATCTACAGCACAAATTTTAGGACTTGGGCAGTTTCCTACCATACCCACTACAAAGTCCATCAGTTTTCCATCTGATACTTTTTCCCTTAGGCCTGAAGTAGCGCCTCATACCGGTCTTCTGCTGGAGTAGGCTCTCGTCCTCTTTTACGGCCGATTATTGGTTATAGGCACGTTGCGATCGGATGATACGTAAACATTGGTAGTTGAAGGCTTGAAGCAGTAAAGTTGTTTGATTGGAATTTTGGATTGCCCAATGCATTTACTTCCATTGGTTGTGATGGCAGAGAGTTCACTTGTGTTCGAGTCCTCTTCATAGTTGCCACGTTTTCAAATCTACTGACATCATTTTTTGTTCGTACCTCCACTAACTCTCGTTTTCCTTCGTTGTTAGTGACTCCAACTTTTACAGCACAATTCTTTGAGATGTTTCGCGGTTACGGTATACTTCAAAATTTCTGTCTTTTTCAGGGAGGCATTCTTTCAAACTTATAAACTGTTGTGTTCTTCTGTTGAGCTCCATAGAGAAATGATTGAGATCTCTACAGAAAGTTCTTGACAGCGATATAATCAAATTTAACAATCAACGAGCACTGCCTTTCTAGTCCACTCTTGAGGAAATGATAAGCTTTCAGATTTTTCCGGCAGTATGTTTGAATATAAGATGTGGTTCATGAAACCGATTACCTGGTCATGCAGCGTCTTGTTAAATCACCAATCACAGGGAAAATGTTTGAATATGAGACTGTCTTTTCTACTTTAGCGCTCTAATTGCAGCACTCTTTCGGAGAGGTTCTCCACACAGTGTGTCAGATACTACACTATCTTCATCTTTTCTCTGGATGTCATTCTTCAGGGCAGTCATCTCACTGTTCACGAGATTTAATTTATTGTTCAGGATGGGGTTATTACAACTCAGTTGATCAACAGCGCTTTGAAGGTTAAACATGGCGTAGAAGCGCAGGTCTTAAGCAATGTCAATTTAATAAGTTTATCACAGCAATCGGGCTAATTATTATATACTGTTCGACAGGATATAGTATAGATTGCGCAACTTATATTAGTATAATTAAAAACATTAGCCACTTACGTGGCACGAATAAGAGACTATTGTAGCCTGCTGATGCTGTGGGCTAACTATAGGGATTTAAATGATGCTTTGAGAACAGTCATAAGATTCAAAGTTAAAAACGTATAACTTCGTCGAATTTCGATTGAACATTTAGTACTAAATAGCCGTCAATTCAGTTCTGCTCACTAAAAACTTGAATGAGAGCAATTCAAATCACGCAATAGCGCAGGAAAGAAGCGTAAAAAACCACGAGAGATGTCGAATTGGTCAGACACAATACAAAAAAGTGAGAAAAAATATGCATTAAAAAGAACAGCCTAACTATGATTGTTATAAACTTCAGAGCAACTAAATGAGTAGTAACAGAAGCAAAACTCCGATGACTCAGATATCGGGGTCCCAAACTATCAACATTTCATTTCATCGAAATTCAAATTTGTCGTTGCCAGTTTTGATGAACCCCACACTTAGAGAATTCGAAAGCTAAGAGAACTGAGCAGCAATTTAATACCATTGGGCTTCACCAACTTGCTCCATTTCCCTACACAAAGCCAAAAATTCGAATCGAATCGGTCAGACCAAAACAGCATAAAAACACTAGCAGGACTAAAATAATTACATTCGCAAAATACACGCCCTTCCGCAAATCAAAGCGGAATAATAATGGAGTGCACAAAAACCTAGGTGCATATAATCAAAGCGAATTTAATCAAACTTACCAACACGAGACCACATGTAAATCTTGGAAGATTCCGTCAGAAAAATGGTATTTTGCGATATTCTGGCTGAAAGAAGGGTTATCTTGCACAGTTACCGCAAGTTCTTTGCATCAGACTTCAGTATCGAAAAGAATTCCAACCTGTATAATAGCATTGGCGCCCTCCTCCCTCGCTGCCTCAGTTGGTTCACATTCGGTAACATGTGCACCATACTCCTTAGCAGCATCCTTCTTAGCTTGTACTGTGTTTGAAGGGCAAACAACGTAACACGAGACACCGGTGAGTTTCGCTGCGTACGCTGAAAACATAGAATTCCAGAAAATTAGGGGAAAAAGGTTTGCGAATTTGAAGGAAAACGGGTGATATAACTGAAGATACATAAGATCGACCAATAACGGTCGGCTGAGGGGTTTATTCGCAAAAATGCATGAAATTTCTCAATCACCAGAGGAAACGGTTAATTTTCCTTAAATTAAAAGTCTATTTGCCATAGTTACATACATCAGATAAGAAAAAAAGCTTACATATTTCTCTTGAGAAACCATGTGCGAAAAAACTGCAAAGAGTTCTAATTTTTGCATATTTGAGCCTCAGAAACGCAGTCAAACTCAGAAAACTGCGTACTCATATTTACAATTTGTTGACATAGTTAAATTATTTATTAAAATGAAAAATTGTTTAAAAGTTTTTTGGGAAAAACAACAAAAGTTTTTCGCAGAAAGGTTTTTAGAACTCAATTGCTTTGTCACGCAATGCTACCCTTGAGTGATTTGGTGGCAAACATGAGAATTATAGCAATCAATGGGGTTAAAAATTTTTTTAGAATTAATTGCTCTATGATACAATTGTGAAATACTTGTTTAATGAGGGAAGTAAAATTAATTCCCTCATCGTTGATTTTAGAGGTTATTGAAGAAACGTGGACTAAAAAGCATTCGACCAACAATTCTCGAAGTCTGGTAAAAATTAAGATTATTTTTAGTGCCGCTATTGCTCCACCGATAGTGCCGTCTGTGGCTCAACCGATACGCTTTAGGATGGCCAATTCTTCCGACCCACTTTATTGGGGGAGGAAAACTATATACTCAAAAGGTGTTTTTCACAAGGATTTTTTCATGGTTTTTAAATCAAATGCTTTCATAAAATGTAGACGAATTTTTTATTTTTGCACTTTGCAGTTTTTTCTTGTTAACTTGTCAACTAGTCTCATCAATTACAGGTCGCATATCACATTAATTGTTTTCAAGAAAGGCACAACTGATTATATATTTTTAAGCGGATTGCTTAATGTTTTAAGGGTCTGACAACGGTCTTTTGCAAAAATTAAATCAAAAAATTAGTCCCCTGATCGTTAGTTTTAGAGGTTATTGAAGAAAAGTGGACTAAAAAGCATTCAGCCGCACATTTTCAAAGTCCGGAAAAATTGTAAGACTTTTTTAAGTGCCACCATTTTTTTTCATTGCACGAGTCTATGGCTGAACAAATAGGCTATAGGATGACTAATTGTTGCGACCCGCTTTAGTGGGGGAGGAAAATTATAAAATCGAATGGGTGTTTTCTTTTTTGTCCAGTCAACTTTGGCCGATCGATATATTCATCGTAGAAGGTTGTGATTAGTATCATTAGAAAGCCCGTCCAGCGCACAATATATAATTAAGAAAATTTTTTAATTGCATTTTTTCTACCTCGAGTTATCGAGGTTTAAACTTTTCGGAACATCTGACTGATTTTGTTCGTTTTTGTTAACATTTCAGAATTTTCACGCAATTTCGTGCCAAATTTGATTAAAAATATTTTTAAAAAATTAACGATAGTGTTGTTGGTTTTGCTTCTAAAGATAGAAGAGTTGTTGAACTATTTGGTCCATTTTTGGCTAAAATTTTTGCTAACTTTTTCAAAATACAGCCTTTTTTCATCAAAATGGCATGAAAGCTTCTTTAGTCCAATTTGTTTAAATTTGCAGTATAAACACATTAAAAATGCTGACAAAACCTTCTCTAACTCCAAAGAGGGCAAAGTTTACTTGCATTTCCTTTGAAAGTATTTTTGAAAAAAATTGCCGGTGTTCAACTAATTTAACTCGATAATTTCCAAAAAAGTATCATTTATTTTTGCTAAATTGGCTTTTCCGTCAAATTATCCAGATAATCGTAATTTTCTTGATATTCGGAGAAAATACTAATGAAAGAACAGCGATAGCCAGGACGTTTTTGGTCAAATCGTTGTTTTTACATTTAAAAAATAAATCGGATGGAACCGATTGGAAATTCAATAATTTTCAAAAGTACATCATTTCATTTTGATATAATGACTTTTTTGTCAAATTATCCAGATAATCGTGATAAAAACGATATTCGGAAAAATTACTAATGAAGAAAGAGCAACATCAAGGCTAGTTGTGGTCAGATCGTAGTTTTTAACAGTCCAAAAATAATTCCGACTGTAATCAGTCACTGTTTCTTATTTTTTTTACTTTTCGTATGTTAATTACAGAAAAGAACTAATCAAATCAAGGCCTATTAATGACAGCTCCGATTGGCGTCCTCGGGGGTTTGAAGAAACCTATCTAGTTTTTCAGTTAAAAGCTTATGGTCGTTTTATCGTTAAACTTGTTTTCAAAATAAATAACGGTTTAAAGAGCTCTGCTCTTCTTTCTCATTTTGGTCGAAATTTAGCTTAAAATCAGCCAAGAAAGGTCGAATTGTCTTTCTCATGGGGTTAATTTTTGTATTTACGCTTTACGCTTTACGTACTGGTTTTTCCCTTTCAGTACTGCTAATTTTCAGTTTTTTGACATTTCCCATTTCGAGGTTTCTTTTCTTGATTCACACACTATCGACAGGTCAGTTATCACATCTTTGCCGCTCAAAATAAAAGCAAAATTGAAAATAAACTTTTTCAGTAAAAAGATAATGGTTTTAACGGCTTCGACACCGTCTTCTAGCAAAAATTACTGAATTGTTCATTTTTGTTTCTATTTGGCGTTCATCTGGTAGTTGTATGAAAAACTCTGGATGATCGCAGGTCTTAGCTTTGTCCTATGGATAAAAAAGAACATAATTATTTAATTTAAGTTGATAGCTAAAGTTTTCCCTGATTTCTAAATCAAATGTTTTTAAAAAATAGACGAATTTTTTAATTTGCACTTTGCTGTTTTTTCTTGTTTACTAGTCTAAACAATTAGAAGTCGCATATCATATTATATATTTTCAAGAAAGGCACAATTGATTATATTTATTTTTCTTAGCGCATTCCTTAATGCTTTAACGTCTCTTGACACCGGTTTGTTGTAAAAAATGAACTTTATCTTAAGTTTTGTCTGTGTCTGTCGTTCTTTTTGCAGACGTGTGACATACTCCCAAAAATGACACATCTCAATGCAATTACTTGAAATTAATTGTTCTAAAAAACACATGTTTTTTGTGTTCTCACTGCCTTGACTCAAAATTCAGAGGTCACATATCACATTAATTGTTCATAGTAACTAATTGTTAATCTAACTGAATGTAACTAATAACTAATAATTGGTGTTCAAAAAACGCAATCGAATTCATCTTATTTTCCATGGAATAGATTAAGTTTTTAACCGCTTCAGCACCGCTTTCTATCACAATATAATGAATTTTTGTCTTTGGTCTGTATTTGTCGTCTGATTATGTGGACGTACAACGTTTTCTGGACAACGACAGATCTTAATGTCTCCAAATGGAGGAATGGCTGACCATGAAACTATTTGAAGACTTCAGTTGATATATATTGGTTTCCTTTGTTTGAATTTTTTCTCAAAAATGCATTTCTTAATTTCGCCGTTTTCGTTCTTTTTGTCGAGCCTCGTTAAGGACTGTTAGTTGAAGTACAATTAGTTTGCTATATATAATATATATATATATATATATATATATATATATATATACATATATATATATATACATATATATATATATATATATATATATATATATATAATATATATATATATATATATATATATATATATATTCAAGAACAACAATTGAAATTTTGTTTTTGCAGTTTTACGATTTTGTTGTTTGGCTTGCCTCGCAGCCTTCATAATGGCAGGTCTCATCGGCACTATATTATGGCATTATTTACTTGACTAAGTGACTGGAGTTGGAAGCAAATTTTTTATTCATAAACAAATTAATTTTAGCAATTGAATTTTTGAAAGTTTTCCATCTCGTCCACATTTGGTAGTCAATTAAGCCAAAAATGTGGATGAGCGGGGTCGGAACATTATGTGCGAACGCACACCACTGACGCTCCGTGTTTCGCAAAACACTGCTTAACTTGAAAAATTTTTGAAATAATATGCAAATTTTGTGGTTTGTTACTTCCGATTAGTGTTACCAAACGGCTCCCCTTTCAGGAGAGTGCATCTAACGACCCTTTGAAGCCTAAAATTTCAACAGCAAATACTTTTCTGTGTGTTTTCTCTCGGACGAGCACGTTAAAAAAAAACAAAACCCTTTGCTAGCCAAAACACGAGAAAAGGTGGGGGAAATTGTAGAAGTTCAACAAACGTAATGTTGTTTGTTATTCACGTCTCCATGTGTTGACCACGAATTCGTCCTAGATTTAAAAATGAGCAAATAAAAAAGCCATAAAGCCGAGAACAAGGGTTTAGCTTCACTTCTTTTGAGTTCTTCTTTCGTTTCTCGATTTTGGTTCGTTTAGCGAAACTTTAGACATAGTACTGATGTTGGACGATTTGCTTTTAAAAGTGGGGTCATAAACAAGTTGCCTTTAAAGGAACCGATGCTCCATTGTATCGCCCAAAAACGACTTAGAGCGAACATTTTTATTGAATTTAGCGCTCAGTTAAAGATCAGATTTAAATTCATGAAAAAGTATGAAAGTTTTAGATACAATTTTATGTGACACAAAAAAAAAGATGCGACTGCAAACAACGACCGAAATTATGTTAGAGAACACCGATATTCATATGGAACAAATATGGACAAATCAACAAGGATTATGTGAAAGGCTGAAATAATGGTCTTTAAGCTACAAATCATTGAAGTATTGAAGATATTTGGGTGAAATTCTGGATAATGAATTGACATACCAAAGCCAAATTATTAGAGTTATTGTCGTCTTAGAGTACTTTAACTGGTGAAAACTATACATTTTCAAGAACAACAAATCTTTTCAAATCACTAAGTGTTACAACTGCACACTAGCGCTTTATTGTTTTTCAAAACTTACTATCGTATTCAATTGACAGAAGTAATTCAAACAAAGTTGGGGTAAAATTTTGCTTTCATAAAACTCAATATTATACTGCACTATATATTGTTGAAACAGAAACTCTTCCACAACTCCAAATTGAAAAATTCAACCATAGCTGCAGATTTGCAGACAATACATGCCATGGATTGGTAGACCAGTAGTCTCGAAATGCGAATAAAAAGAATGGGACTTAAAATTTTATTTTAAGAAAACGTTTTTGCTAATAATTGCCGCATAATAGATTTAAACAAGGAGGCTCGGTAATGTGCGTACGCACATAATGTTCCGACCCTGCACATCCATATTCTTTACTTAATTGGCTACCAAATGATGAAGAGATAGAAAACTTTCAAAAACATACACATCGTTGAATAAACAACCAAAGAAACACGATAAAGCCACGCTAGAGGGTCGATGAAAGTTGTTGATGATAGGACTACTAGTAAGGACAATGATAAAAATCAAACAACAAACATTATTTACGACCAAAACTCGATGTCTATAATAAAAAAATCAAAACAAAATCAAACTCGCATCAGATGAAAACATAAAAAAAAATTAAACCTAGACTTCATTAGAAAAGATATGAGACCTGTCCCCACTGCGACCGGTTAACAGGTCGGAAAAAAAACAAATAGGTGCGGAGTTGAAAAATACTTTTGAAAACATTCAATTTCACAGTTATTAATGTCATTAGATATCAAATGAAATCACTAAAATATTGATTTATACCTACATAGGAAGCAATTGAGACATGTCATTAGCCAAAGTTCCACTGCTCAAAATTTCAAAGCTAATGACATCAACGATTTTTGTTATAATTTGAAAAGAAACCAAAAAACCAAAAATCTTTTGAAATGTACAAATATAAAATCAATTCATGAATTCATTTTATGAAACCTCGTAGTAACAGTAGTAACAAAGCCGAGCAACCAATGTTTCAAGATAAAACCGTTATAAAGATTGAGGTATAGCTCACTTGAAACGGGTTGTGACCTGTGTTTACAGAGACTGATCTATAAATCGACCGCAAAACTCAAATTTATTTTTGAAAACAAATTTTTTCAAAAGTCATAACAGACGTATGAGTACAACAAAAATCAACGGATGAAGTTTCAACACCTCAGGGAGCCAATTGGGCCTACTAATAATGAGACTGAGTCACGAGCCCACAAAAAATACATGAAGAAGCCAAAACTTCAAACAATTTGACGACATGACACTATTCAAGGCACCATAATTATAAGATGTTACCTGCAGGGAACTGTAAATGATCATTTTGTTTTCATCTTAACATCAACGAGGGTTTCTTATAAGAGGACTACTTAGACATGACAACAAAAAGATACCCAAAAATTGAACAGTGTTAAAAATCTCGAAAACTTCTTATGAAAATAAATGGTCGAAGCAATCAGCCACAACGTATAACCAAGCGCCAAAAAAGTGTTTGAATCAACAAAAATAATAGATACTTCCAATGAGTGAGATTGATTTACATGGCGACGAAAATAAAAGCAAAAAGTAGACAGATGAAAAATATATATATTTTTTAAATTTGATTTGAAAGTCATTAGAGCAAACAGCTATAATTTGAAATCTTTAATTAGGTTAAGTTATACATAATGGGGAAGATCTATCGCTGTCAGGTATGGCGCACAAAAACGAAAAGAAAGAAAAACAGGCAAAATAAAAAAAAACCACCAAGTTTCGCGAGATAACTTTGTCTCAGCCCAAAAAGCATAAACCATCAACAAAAACAATTAACATATCCTGATACGCCTTTTTCCAACGTTGTGCATTTTCCCTGCAATGCCTTCCTTTAATTGCACTTTTCAATAATTTGATAATTCGACAAGGAAACAAAATAAACTCAAAAAATATGCAGCTATGATCAAAAATAAAAGGAAAACTGAAAACGGGTAGTACCAAAATAAAGAAACCATAAGTTGAATATGAAACCGTTACCGACATTAATAAATAACTTACAGGAAGTCAATTTCCGCCTGTTTCTACTGAGACTACGCCCGAA
This sequence comes from Convolutriloba macropyga, assembly GCF_964194025.1. Classification (NCBI taxonomy): domain Eukaryota; kingdom Metazoa; phylum Xenacoelomorpha; order Acoela; family Convolutidae; genus Convolutriloba; species Convolutriloba macropyga. Next base: position 19,539,066 of record NC_134479.1, on the reverse strand, counting down.
GTTGAGAGAAATAAAATAGTGGCAAATTTGAAAAAAAAATCGATATTTTCTCAAAAGAATTATATTCAAAATCATAACAGACACTAGATAAAAACTGAGAAAAATCTCTAGGTTCTTTTATACCTTCTAAAAGCTAGCTGGATCTTTGATTGAGGACACTAAGTCATTGGGCTACGAAAAGTAAAGGAAGTGAAAGCAAAACGCAAGAAGTTCATAAAATTTTTACAAATACAATTGGTCAGAGTCATAAAAACCATGAGCTTAATTTTAAAACCATGTTTCCACTGAGACTACGCCCGAAGTTGAGAGAAATAAGATAAAATAGTGGCAAATTTGAAAAAAAATCGATATTTTCTCAAAAGAATTATATTCAAAATCATAACAGACACTAGATAAAAACTGAGAAAAATCTCTAGGTTCTTTTATACCTTCTAAAAGCTAGCTGGATCTTTGATTGAGGACACTAAGTCATTGGGCTACGAAAAGTAAAGGAAGTGAAAGCAAAACGCAAGAAGTTCATAAAATTTTTACGAATACAATTGGTCAGAGTCATAAAAACCATGAGCTTAACTTTAAAACCATAATAAAATCTCGTTGCGTATCGTTTATTGTAAATAGTGTCCGTCGTTAATTGAGCCCTGATTTGATATTCTTGTCCTTAATCTACCAAAAAAAATTACATAGCGGAAATATTTTGAAAGAAAGGTCGCGCCCCGTTGAAATCTAAAAAAATTTTATCTGAGGATCCATAGTGAGATCAAGATCAGCCCAGATGTTGCTGCGCGTCTTGCAAAACACTCAATTGTTGAAATGGTTGTGAAATAGATCAATTCAATATAAACTTTTCAGTTTGTCAAAAATAAATAATGCATTTTGTATAATTATCGAGTATGAATTTGCAAAAAAAATTGGCAAAATTATAATTCCAGAAGACCCTTAAGGCCAGCGGGAGTACAACTAGTCCTTTTTTGAGCTTAAATAGAATCTGGTCGGAGTTTTAAGGTGTCTTCTTCCAGCAAATTTAAAGCAAGTGGGTTAAAAGCAAATTTGGTTCCATTTTTGACGAAAAAAAGTCTGAATTTTGAAAAATTTAGCGTAAATTCTAGCCAAAAAACTGGAATCGAACAACTCAACAACCCTCCTCTATCATCAGAGATAGAATCTATAACACTACAGTTAATAATTTTAACATATTTTAGCAAAATTGACGAAAATTTGATCGAAATTGGCGAAAATTTGGTCAAAATGTGAATAAAACAGCTGAAATACGTCTAATATTCACAAAACTTTAAACCTCGATAACTCCCTATAGAAAGCGAAAATTGAAAAAATCTTTTTAATTGCAGATTCTACGCTGGACGAGCTTTCTAATGATACCACTCACAACTCTCTACGATGATTATATCGATCGGCCAAAATTGACTGAACAAAAAAGAACCCATTTGAGTATATAGTTCCTCCCCCCTCAAGAGGGGTCGGAACAACTAAATTAAAATTACCTTCAGATATCTTTCAGTGAGATTGAGATGATCTTAACTCCTCACATTAAAGATAGCAGAAGTAAATTTGATAGTGAGGGAGGAGTCATTTTGAGAGTGAGTTAAGGCACGTGTGACCAAAAATTTATTGATTCGTAAGAAAAAAAAGATTATCTCTGATAATCAATTGCTATCGCACCTATGAAACATAACATTGCCGGAAAATTGGACGTTTGACACTCTGAGTTTCAAAAAGTCACAGAACAGAGGCATTTTTTAAAAAGAATTGAATTCAAATTTTACGCTTATTTTCAAATACAATTCTAAGCACTAATGTCTCTCAAGCAAAATAAGCTTGCAATTATCTAGTTAGGATGAAATTCAAAAACATCAATAGTTTAAATTCTCCATTTAGATTTTATAAATGAGTGCTAAGTGATTTTATTGAGTGAGGGCATGTATGATAAAAAACATCACACGATTGACCTAAAAACTCAGTACAACAGATCATCCATTCACGTCACGCTCACAAAATTAAATGCTGAGCAGTAGAAGTCACCGAAAAATTGAACTTTAACCTCTTGGCGCGTGATCAAATGGTCATCATAAAAAACGGCAAGATGGCGAATTAAAAACACAGCAGGGCAAGCTATGAATTATAATCCGATGAACACCAAATGAACCAACTTAAATGTCCTCATAAGAAACAGAAACAGCTTTTCAAAATTAGGCATATGACTCTATATGCATGAACGTAAACAAAAAATGAGAAAAGTCTTAAACGAAAAATAAGTATTTTGAAAACTAGTGATTGTCAAAATTATCAAAACCAATAACATTAATCCACGCTCCATTTCATTGGAAATCACACACAAAACAGGAAGGCCGAGAAAAACTAAGGAAAAAATTCAGAGCTACAAAAATTCAAAACAACCTACAAAGAGATATCTGGAAAAGAATGAAAACGCAAAACAGTGCCAGCTATATGTTTATGAACACATATTAGAGTCCTTGACAATATCATAAATTTCAACCTGAAGAAGCCATGTAATATCTTTTCTTTATTTCTACCCAGGAACAAAGTGACAAAAGTTACATCTAAAAATGCAAGATTCAAAATTATCTCAAATCCCTTGAAAAAATTGAACCGAAAAATTAATCAAACACTGCAGCATGAGAAGGGCGAAGAGACCATTCATTAGCATGATCAGGCGACAAAACAAAGTACGGGTAAAACTCAAAAAAATCACTGCAATTCTTATCAATCGAATTGGACTACATTAAATAGGTTCTTTTGCTCTTCATCAGAAAGCCAAACGGAGATGTCACAAATGAGACCAAACTCCGAGACAACAAAAAAGTAGGGCAAAGAAAAAACTCATTAAATTTTATGAAAAACACATGGGGCAAGTCAGGAAAACTATAAGCTATCAACAAAAACTTTTAAAAAGTTCTCGCTTCTAATCAAAAAGTTGAAAGTCGACGGAGCCTGTCTTCAATGAAAATATTTAGAAACACAACAAAAAGAACGGAAATTAAGCGCAAAACTCAAAAATTCAACCTCTTTTGAAAAAATGTAGTTTCAGAGTTATAGAAGAGGCAACACACTGAAACAAAACATTAATGCCATTTATGCCTTATTAGGAAACCAATGAGGCCTGTCAATTAAGTTCCAACCAACAAAGACAACAAATTGGGGCAAAACTCAAACATAGCTGGCAAATTGCCAGAAAATAGCCGCAATAGCTTTATAGATCCGTAGTCCCAAAAAGAAGGTAAAAAAGACAGATCAAAAAAGAAACTTATTCTTTTCATAAAGGGCTGATATGTTAAATTTTGATTAAGAATCGGTATAATTTATTAGATGTTTCTATTAGATGCTCTTAAATAAGCTTCAATTAGAGTGACACCCACTCATTTGAAGTTATCTCTTTGAAATAAAGCAAATAAAATTCAATTTCAGAGTGAGGAAGTCATTTTAAGAGTGAGGTAAATCAGATGTGACCAAAAATTTAATCACACGAATGAACAAAAAACTAGCTCCACTAAGAGTGGAAAATGACGTCACGCACGCACTTCAGTTGAAATTGCATGAACGAATGAACAAAAAGTGGTTGTGACGTCATATGGTTGTAACAAAATTTCAAAAAATCCGTAATTGAATCTGAAGCCTTTAACTTTTGTATTCAACCAATAACTCAAAACCTCCCCAGGCTTGATCTTAATATTGATGAAATTTAAACCACTGTCACCAAGAGAAACAAAATAAATCAAAATTTTATATTATTGAAAACGTTTGGTAACGTTAAAAAGTCCGAAATAATTAGGATGGTCAGAATACTGATAGGCTGAAAAAAGCTGACAGGGCTACCAATTGCCCCAAAATAATTCATGATTCTAATCTCAAAGATCGCAAAAGCAAACGGCAGATAGTCATCTTCAAAAATAAGTTGAATTTTTTTAAAAAAAGAATGCTTAAATTTAAGAATCAGAAAACCACAATTAGATTTCTAATCACTGCAATTATTACAAAACAACACATACTTCTTCCTTGATATATATATTATATATATATATATATATATATATATATATATATATATGTGTGTGTGTGTGTGTATAAATATATATGCTAGACAACATGATTTCATACGAATTCAAAAGTTAAACTAACCATAGAAAAGACAAACAACAGAACAGAAAATCGTTTAAAAACAATACCAAGGCCGGAAAAAAAGGCAATAAATAGTATTAAATGGTAATTTTGGATGAGGCTTTCTAGCATACTCTCAGTACTGCCTTATGTTGAATGAAATCAATTCAAACCAAAGAAATGCAGAAAAATTTAAGAAAAGCTGAAACCTTTCAATTCTTCAACAATATAACGAAAAATCGAAGTAACGAAAATAATTGTAGGTGCCACGACAAAGCTAGAATGATACAAATTAGAATGTGAAGAATATGGACAAAGTTAAAAGCCAAACTTAAGAAATCAAGAAATACGAATGCATTCCATTGTTCAGCATTCGAGACTTAGAAAAGACAACGAGTCATCCGAGACAAAGATCTATTCTTCGAATAAAACAAAAAAAGAAAAGGCAGAATTCAAACATGCGAATTATTGAAACAAGTTTTTTAAAAAAAAACTTGACGCCAAAAATGATTGAATTTTTATTGAAACGAAATTAAAGTCCCTCATGTTGTACAAAAAGACTATTTCTAGTAATTAAAACAAAAATTAATGCAAACAAAAAACCGACAAAAATTGGGAAAAAAAACTGTCAAAATCGGATTAGCATATGTACAATTTTATAAAAAAAACAAAACTAAATCGAGATAAAAAGAATGAATTATCAAACGGAAGTTGCCATATTAACTGATTTTTGACAAAAAGACGGCTGAAAGATCCAAAAATGAAGAAATTAATAAAAAAAAAGTCAAAAACTTAACCAAAAAATCAAGAAAAATGTGCCAATTTTGAACGTAAAACGCATTTTACGGCTCTGCAAAATACTGTGGTATGAATTTTCTAGGTTTATCGCCATATAGCATCCAATAAAAATTATTTCAACAACAAACCAAATTGCAACCAAAAAAACTGCGCCACCTAAAAAAGGTTATCTTTATGTGCCATTCAGTCAAAAAGTACTTTTCAAAGTCAAAAAGTCATTCACTAGCGGCAGCGCATGATAAAAAACTTCTCTCGCTCAGAAAAAATTAGTGCACACGGCAATTTTACTCACTTTCTCCAAGAGAAGGCCAATAGGGGCTATTAAAAAATGACTTGTCTTTCGATTTCTAATTTTCTAACGCGCTACTTCATTACCACCTGGTTATCTTTAATTACTTGTTTCCGATTTGAACAATCAGGATCTCAAGAGTGGAAAGAATTATTAGAAAAATCCAACCCGTCAGGCGAAGAAGTAAAACCATCCGTCAACTTACCCAACGCCTGGGCAAAATTCCCACTGCTATGAGTCACCACTGCTTCCACATCAGGCTCCCTCTCTTTCAGTTTCATCACTGCATTCAAGGCTCCTCTGATTTTGAAGCTTCCACATTTTTGAAAGTTGTCGCATTTGAAGAATATATTTTTACCAGGACAAAACGTGTGTTCGAATGTTTGAGATGTCAAAATTGGCGTTTGATGAATGTAGTGCTTAATACGTTCCAAAGCTGCCTCGATTTCGCTGTTATCAACTAGCATGTTTGCTTTGTCAAATTAAGTTTGTCAAGATAGCACATCTAAGAGATGCAATCAAATAGGCCAAGTCAAGAGTGCATAATCATCAAGCCGTCACAATATCGGAAACATGCTAGAAACCATTTTCTGCGTCCAGACAAACAGCCTATAGGTAATTGAGTATACTATCTTTCCCTAGATAACGTTTTTCAAAATGTCTCCAGAGCAGAAGTTTAATCCTTTCAGAAAACCTTAAGAATAATAACCTTGTTTTGGGTCGAATATGAAAGTATGGGTGGTAGTTGTCAAAAACAGCTTTCATAGGTTAGTAGATATAGTACTTAAAAACTTAAACTATGTACGCAGCATTACCGATATCCAGAAATTGCACATATAGCAAATAAAATGGTTTCTATCTTATTAAGGGCTATGACCTGAAGTTGTGCCAAGTCCTTAATGGCTGCATGCTGGCGTCATTCTGGTCAACAAAACTCTTTCCGAGGGAAAAAAAGGGAGTCTCAACCTCCAGGTGGGGGTCGGATTTGGGGAGGTGACTGGCGGAACAAACTTTCAAGACCAAGAACCGCCCTTCACACCAAAAAAATGTCTCCTCCTCAAAACAGTTTTAGTGAATCACATTTTTAGGTTAGGTGTACGGCTCTAAGAGAACTTAATGCCCTCCGAGCGTTACCTGTTTATCCCGTTTTTGAGAAAAAGTCAAACGGGTCAGACAAAAAGTCGCTCAAACAAAAAAACGCATTAAAAAACACAGGACTAATACAATTTATATAAACTTTGTTTGAGAGCAATTAAAAATTTGGAAGAAACGCTACCTATAGGCCAGACCATCCTGAAACAACACGTTTCGTGTGAGTCTGTGGGGAAAAATCCGTCGTAGTTCATTCAAAAAGTTTTAAAAAAATTGAATCAGGACGTTGCCCCGACTTCACAGCAATCAAACGCGATTGTTTGAAATACCAATAATCTGAAATTATATCGCCTGTTAATTTTTCAACTTTTATGATATTCAACTTTTCATTTTTTACAAATTTTCAACTTTTCTGATATTGTACAGAAATTGGAAAAAGAGAAGACCTTTGGCACACATATGATAGACAAGCTTTCGGTATTATTTTCGAGGGTTCAGAATAATTGCAATCATTCAATGCTTCTGAACGTTTTTTCTGCGGAACTCAAGCAAAAAACCCATTACTGGGATTTGTTTCTTAAAAATAGTTAAAATTGAAAGGTTAGATATTGGCAGGTATTTTTTCGCGCTTTCTTCTGTTAGCGATAATTTGACCACTTTCAATTTTTAACTAAAACTGTCTGGTTACCTATTTGTAATATAAGTTCTTTGCCGAAAAAATGGAACGCCGTAAACACCTACTGAAATTTGCTATTTTTGCCATATTTTCAAACAGACGCCTCATTGCAAGCAAAAGGGCACGATGGAGATGGTTGACCTCCAATTGCACTGAAACAAGCAAAGAAAAAATGAAACAATAAATTGACCGTCTGTTAATTTCCAGAATCTGAGGTTTGGATTCGAAGTGCAACTTTTATATGACATGAAAAGCTGCAAGAGCAGAGCTCTGTTAATCTAGTTCTCAATTAAAATTTCGAAAAACTCAAAAATTACAGCCGATAAAATTGGGGCTTTGTTTATCTACTCTATAATCCAGTATTTCCGGCATGTTCTTAAAGTTTACACTTCATCTAGTAAGTAAAGAAACTTTTTTCGAGTGGGTAAATTCTAAGATTTACTACGCAATAACCTAAACGCTGATGAAAAACAGAATAAAAAGTTGTACGCACACAAATTAAATTGTCGCGCGGTAGTAATCAATGAGATCTTTAAACAAAAATCATACAAAAGGTCGCATAACAATGGAGATGACGAATTAAAACAATAAAGTAGGACGTTCAATTCAAAAATTTTCATTGAATATACCAGATCTATATCACGCAATCAATAAGAATAAAATTTGAAAACCCAATCAAAATTACGACAAACACGAAATCAAATTGCCGCACGTGAAGAGAAACCACAATCAATAAAGCAAACTTTGCTCGAATGCCGTTTTTCTCTCAAATTTTAAACTTAAAGACATTAACGCCACAAAACGATTTAATTTCCTCTCCTTTTTAGTGTTGCGGTGTGACCCAAAATCGTCGTTCAAAATTCATCAAAAGTGAAGGGATTCTAAACAGCCAGAAGAATTCCAAAAACTCGAATAGCACAGCTCGCCCGAATAAGTAAACAGAAAAAACTATTATTTACTACCACGTTCATGTAAAATAAGTACAAAAACCATCGAAAAATTTTATTTTATGCAAGTGCGGAAAATTGGCAAACGAGGAAAAAACGAGGAAAATGACAAAAAATAGTATCAAAAATCTACAAATTCTTGCACGGTTTAACTCCTGTACAGGATTCACACAAATAATCGATTTAAAAAGTCATTCAGCAAATATTCAACTACAATTTTGGCTAAAAACTACAATTTTGGCTTTTACCGAAAAGGCGCTTTTTGTTTTTAAAAAAATGCAATTCCACAGATTTGTTGGTACCTACTGATTTCATACACCGACGGCTGAAAACATTCACTCATTGGGATTCAAAAGAGCGCTGTGTTCCTAGAATGAAAAATTCAGTTTTATTTGTTCCTGTTTGGCTCTTTAAGCCTCAATTTACATTTGATGAACATCGCAGACCTTTGATTAATAGCACTTCACAAAGATTAGATATATTCTGTATTAACAAGAGAAGCAAGAACACAAATTATGAGTGAGTAACGTGTTTCTGATCCACTTGCACGGGAAATTTTCTGATGACTTGATAACTTTTAGGGTTGTAATAAAAAGCTGTTGATAGCTCACTTTCCATTTATAACTCGATCTCAAGAACAGCCCTAACACATACTTAATACAACGTAAATTGGCTTCAATTCAGTTTCAACTCAATTTCAACGCAATTTTCTACGATTAAATCAGGGAGAACAGATATCAAATCTCATCGCCTAATTTTCAATTCACTTGAAAAAAATATCTTTCAATTAACTTGAAAAAAAATATTTTACCAATATATATGAACTTTGTCCAAAGACGGCCTTCAATGTAAACTCCTACATTTTTGAAATTCAACGAAAAGTATCTACAGTAAATTTTTTTCCACAAATCTTATAGAAAGCCTCCGTAAAATAAAACAGAACATAGCTGGCAGATTGCCAGAAAATAGCCGCAATAGCTTCGTAGATTTGCAGTCTAAAAGAAAGTAAAAAAGACAGACCAAAAATAAATTTATTCTTTTCATTAAGGGCTAAGATTTTGAATTTTGATTAAGAATCTGTATAACTTATTGCTGTTTCTATTAGCTGCTCTTAAAATAACTTTCAATTTAGAGGGATATACACTCACTTGACCTTATCTCATTGAATTAAAATAAAGAAAAGTCAATTTCAGAATGAGGAAGTCATTTTTCAGAGTGAGGTAAGTCACGTGTGACCAAAAACTAAATCACGCGAATCAACAAAAAACTCGCTCCACTAAGAGTGAAAACTGACGTCACGCACGCAATTCAGTTCAAATTGCATGAACGAATGAACAAAAAGCAGATTTGAAGTGATTGTGACGTCATATGGTCGTACCAAAATAAAAAACATAGCAGGACAAGTCATGACGTACAATTCAAAGAATCTTCATTGAATTAGAAAAAAACTAGACCTAGAATGGACTATGAGCGAATTGGGATAACCATTTCTAAAAAATCAGATCAAAGAAAAAGAAAAACAAAGTCAATGTCAAAATGCCGCATGTGAACAAAAACCACTAGCGAGAAATGGAAAACTAGTTCAAACAAAGAACTGGGCCCAGACTGAACTATGAATGGATTGGGAAAACCATTTTAAAGAATCCTATCCAAAAAATCAAAAAACTGTAAAAATCAAAGTGAAATTGCCGCATGTGAACAAATAACCACCAGCGAGAAAGCGAATTTTTGTTCAAAAACCGTTTTCTCACTCTACTTTAAAATTAAAGCGAAAAAAATTTACGCCGAAAAACCACTTGATTTTTCGCTCCACTTCCTGCTTCGGCGTGACCAAAATCACCACTCCAATTTGACTTCAACAATCATGAAAATGTGCGAACAGATCTTAAAAAAAGCGCCCAAAACAATTCAAATTCTTTGAACTGCAAAAACCAAAAGAAGGCCAATAATAGCCTCAGCTATCGCTTCGCGGTTATTAAAAAAGCTTACTTTCTGGAAATGCAAAACTTTTTGGTGACAACCATGTAAATAGTGCCCACGACAAAAAATAATATAAATGAACACATAAATCAAATTCTTTAAACTATTAAAAGTTGAGATTAACATTGATATCACTAAATATAGCTCGAACAGTAAGATGATTGCTCCTTTAAGGACAAAAGTTGTCTATGGTCGTAATGAGACTAAGTCACATGTGACCAAAAACTAAATTACGCGAATGAACAAAAAACTCGCTCCACTAAGAGTGAAAACTGACGTCACGCACGCAATTCAGTTCAAATTGCATGAACGAATGAACAAAAAGCAGATTTGAAGTGATTGTGACGTCATATGGTCGTACCAAAATAAAAAACATAGCAGGACAAGTCATGACGTACAATTCAGAGAATCTTCATTGAATTAAAAAAAAACTAGACCTAGAATGGACTATGAGCGAATTGGGAAAACCATTTCTAAAAAATCAGACCAAAGAAAAAGAAAAACAGAAAGTCAATGTCAAAATGCCGCATGTGAACAAAAAACCACTAGCGAGAAATAGAAAACTAGTTCAAACAAATAACTAGGCCTAGAATGAACTATGAATGGATTGGGAAAACCATTTAAAAGAATCCTATCCAAAAAATCAAAAAAACTGCAAAAATCAAAGTGAAATTGCCGCATGTGAACAAAAAACCACTAGCGAGAAAGCGAATTTTTGTTCAAACACCGTTTTCTCACTCTACTTTAAAATTAAAGCGAAAAAATTTTACGCCGCAAAATCACTCGATTTTTCGCTCCACTTCCTGCTTCGGCGTGACCAAAATCAACACTCCAATTTGACTTCAACAATCATGAAAATGTGCGAACAGATCTTAAAAAAAAGAGCGCCCAAAACAATTCAAATTCTTTGAATTGCAAAAACCAAGAGAAGGCCAATAATAGCCTCGGCTATCGCTTCGCGGTTATTAAAAAAGCTTACTTTCTGGAAATGCAAAACTTTTTGGTGACAACCATGTAAATTGTGCCCTCGACAAAAAATAATATAAATGAAAACATAAATCAAATTCTTTAAACTATTAAAAGTTGAGTTTAACATTGATATCACTAAATATAGCTTGAACAGTAAGATGATTGCTCCATTTAAGGACAAAAGTTTTCTATGGTCGTAATGAGACTAAATTGATCACCACTAAAAAGCCGATAAGATTTGAAATGCACCCTTTCTGATTATTTTCGCTGTTACCAATAAGCACAAAGCCAAGAGTCATGGAGAAAACCTTATACTACTGTCCCTTTAGCGTTTTACGACCAGTAAAAATCTCCATATTTGTGAAGTTTTGCTGGTGAATTCACTTCTTTTTGAATGACTTCAAAATTGGGTAAATATTTGTGAACCCAAGATAAATTTCCTCTCTAGTTTTGGCACCAGTAATCACAACTTTGCCGGACACAAAAATCAGCAGAACGATTCGAGGCTTCACCATTCTGTAAATCAGTCCTGGAAATAACTCCGGTTCATAGCTGCAAAACTGTCCGTGCATCAACATCAAACCTTCGAGTCTAATTGGAAACTTAACATCGCAAGATCCGACCATGTTCTGAATTTTAAACTCTGCAAACTTGGCTGGAAATGATAGCTTTTGGATAACTCTGGCATATTTTCTGGCTGCAAGTTTGGCCGCTTCCTCGCTCCTTGCCCCCGTTATGACCAATTTGCCCGATGAAAACACTAAAGCTGTGGTTCTTGGCTCTCGTATCCTCATAATCACAGCTGCAAATCGCTTCGGGTTATACTCCGCGTTTCGAGCTCCTTGGGCTATTTTTCGAAGGTCTAGCTTGCAGCATAAGTTAACTGTGGCAACAATGTTTTGTAGGACAGGTGTTATGGAATCGGTGATGGAGCTCATCTGTGATTGGATACTTTTTGGGGTGATTGGCATGACACTTGGTGGGTTCAAGTGTGCACTCAGACCTAATGACAAAAGAATTCCCATTAAATATAAGACGTTAGAATTAAAATTTAGTTTATGCTTATCATGAAGGATAATAATATTGGGTCTTCAGAATTAAAAATGAACATAACCGACGAACGGCGTGCAAATTGGTATCAAACGACTGGCGCGCGGTTGGCTTCATCAGTGGGTGGCTGCAGCTTAGCTATCAGACGATAAGTGGGCAGGACGAAAAATCGTATGAAAAAAGAGGCAGAAGTAATACAATTGAAACTTCGTTTGAGAGCAATTAATAACTTTTCTGGTGTCGCAGTTAATTATTCTTTTAACCTAATTTAAGAAACTAAAAAGGAGTAATAAATGACAGCAACAAAAGATCGGTAACAGAACTTCAAAATCCATTTTCAAGTTCCTCATTGGGGAAAAAGAAAGGCTTTATTTTCAAACAAAAACTCCACTGTTCAGACCCCACTTAGTAGTGGGGGGGGGGGGGGGCGAGATATACTTTCAATTAAGTTTTTGTAGTCAATTTTGGTCGATCAAAATATTGAATGTATAAAGACATGAGTGGTATCAATATAAATCACATTGAGCGTACAAAAAAGAATTTTTCAATTTTTGTGGTTTGCGGGGAATCATGCAGGTTGTGAACATTGCACGTTTTACCGCAATTATGTTCATTTTGACCCTTTTTTGATATATTTGCCCTATTATTTTAAAACTAGTGACATGTTTCTATTACTAGTGACCGTGCAATCCAATAGCCAGGCTGTTATTAGTATCCTTATGGTTTTTAGACTCGAAAGGATTTGGATGACACAGGGGAGACAATTGTTTTTGAAGATCTTCAATTTTTTTTCAATTTATTAAAGTCAATTAGAAGTCAAATTGAAGTAGCAATTTTGGTAACCCATAAAAACAGCATAAAATCAATGAGTTATTTCAAAGCGTAAATATCTTTGTTTTTAGAGCACATTTTAGAGATATCTTATTAGCATTTTAGAGTTATCTTTTCCCGAAGAGCAAACTGACTGTTGTTTGTTTTTTAGAGCACATTTTAGAGATATCTTATTATCATTTTAGAGTTATCTTTTCCCGAAGAGCAAACTGACTGTTGTTTGTTTTTTAGAGCACATTTTAGAGATATCTTATTAGATTTTAGAGTTATCTTTTCCCGAAGAGCAAACTGACTGTTGTTTGTTTTTTAGAGCACATTTTAGAGATATCTTATTAGATTTTAGAGTTATCTTTTCCCGAAGAGCAAACTGACTGTTGCTCACGATGTTTTATTCTTTTCATTTACAGTAAATGCTCTTAAATATAAGCTCCTTAGATGTCCTTAGATGCTACTGTTTAAATCGAACAAAAAATAGCAAATGATTACCGTGGCTTCTACTCTTTTTTATCAACAAATATTTTGCGACTCTTTGTTTACTCGTTTTCGTTAATAATTTTGTTGTCATGTCGTTTCGTTTCAGTAGAGAAAATTCAATTGACGGTTAAAAAGGTTTCAGTGAACTTATATAATGTTTGAATTGAACAAGATAATTGCTTTATTATATTGACATAATGGTTTCAAAAAACTTGATTAATTCTTGAGTTTTGCCTCCATTCGTGTACCTTTTGTTTTCTCATTATTAAATGTCATCATCGAAAAGTAACATCAGGATTTCTGGCGTGGCACAAATGAGCTTATATTATGTTTTCAGTCAATATCATGGCTTTTGTGGCTTCGACAACATGTATTTTTAGGCTTTCCTAATTCTTGTTTTGGCTTTTTTGCATTTTTTTTCTGGTATTAACACTAAGTCTCCTGATTGAAGGCATCCATTGGTTTACTGATGAGCCACTAATAACATTAATATCCCTTGGGGTCAATAATTTATGATGGTTACAATTTTGAAATCACTATTTACAAAAAATGAACATAGCTGGCAGATTGCCGGAAAATAGCCGCTTGTGGCCTTCCATGGAATAGAAAAAACTAAAGAAACAAGATAGGCAGATAGACCACCAGTCCTTTAATAGACCACTAGACTTTTTGGGTTAGATACGGAAAGTCATTTTTATGAGACACATACGCTCTATAAGGAAAAAACCCTAATGGAGCTTTTTCAAAATTAATATTCGATATTAAAACTCAAGACTATATTACTCAGGAACTAGGGAATATAAGTTTGGCACCACTTAGATGCACACTATTGACCTTTAATTAGTAAATGTTCATAAAACTTAATGTTCATTAAGTGAGTTCAGAAGTCACTTTTTGAGTGAGGTAAGTCACGCAATTGACGTAAAAGCAGAACAAATGAAGTCACGCACACAAATTTTAACTGGAAAGCAGTGGAAGTCACTGAAATTGAAGATCTCAATGGTCGCAACAATCATCGATTGAGAAGACAAATTAAAAAAAACCACGAAGTCCCCAATAATAGCCACTATCGTTTCGTGGCTATTAATAAACAATTTTTAAGTTTTGCATTATAGTCTCATGACTGACAATCAAATTTTTTTACATTGATACTCACTTTTAAAAAACATACCCGGCAGATTGCCGGAAAATAGCCGCCGTTGATTCCAATAAGCATGATTGGGATTGAACGAACAGAATATATTGAAAAAAAAAAGATTTTTGTACAAAAATATTTTTTAAGTCCGATTTATTTTGATGGCATTTCGTAGTTGAACATACTTCTGTTTCTTAGAGAGCGGCTACAAGGGCTACTATCAATACCGATAGGCATTAGAGATTGTAACTAAGACTTATAGGAACGACGTTCAAATAGCGTGCATCTAAAATTGGGCTTTATGGGTTTATCCCGTTTCTATTTCTGACTTCAATTTTTTTATACCGACTCTGTTCATTTTGAATTGCTTTGCTTAGCAACTGATGTTCAAATTCACTTTTAGCAGAATGAGAGAAGAGAGAAACTAGCCTAGAGAATTCAAAAAGATTTCACGCAAAATGTCGAAAAAGCGGCAAAATGGTAAAGCGAAAAGTTTGACGAAGTAAAAAAAAAATACGAGCGCAATAATAGCCGGCTGAGATGAGGGCGGCTATTAAAAAGGTAAATTTTTAGTTTGGTACATATTTGTTATTTGTCGTCTTGTCTCTTAATCAGGGTGTCTGAGTGGTTTTATTTTGTAATTGAAACTACAGACTCAGAAATCATCTATTTTTGAAAAATTTTGGTGATTAACTTTTTTGCTAAATGCAATTCAGAAAAGATTCACGTGGTTTTCAGCTACTGAATACTCCAAAGTGGTTTCTGAGTACTATTTTAATATGAGGCTACGAGTTTTCTAGCTTCGAAGCCACAACTTTTCCAAAAAATAGCTTCGCGAGTTTTCTGGTCTTTGCCTTATTTTTTCTCGATGATTGTTCGCTATTTATCACACAAAAATTGATGTTTTTGGGTGACTAAAAAAGAAAATTTCTTCAGGCAAAATTTGGCTTGGATAAATTTAACGCTATATTTCGAAGTAATAGGAGTCCTCCTTTGTACAGAACTGTTTTATGTTTCGAGTTTTCGTCGCCTCAGTTTTGCTCACTGCCAAAGGCTGATGTTAACGTTAAAAAGTTGAAAGGGGGGTTATCAACATTTTGTTTTCTTTTCAATTTGATTCGGGACCTGTTCTCGTATCATTTTCAATCGATCAATAAATTTATTGAGCGCACATCTTTTTGAGAATGCAAAATCTAAATACATTAAAAAGGGGTTGACCAAGACCTATAAACATTAAGCTTTGTTTCTTGACTACAGTAGATGTAATCATGCAAAAAATTGCTACGGTCCAATTCAAAACCTTTGTCAAAAACTCTGAAAGATTTACCCGATACGGAGGACGGTGCAATAACGGACATCTGAGGTTTGAACTGTTGCTCATCATGCGGTATCTGGGTCGAGGTCACGAAGTTTACAGCTGCTGATGAAGGTAGTTGTGAGTTTTGGGTCAATGACTCATTCGTTGAAGATAACACCGAGTGAGGAAAATGATCGTGTGAACTTATAGATCCGAAGGGATCAGCAGAAGGTGGCAGACTCTTTTCCTCCGCTCCAAACAAGTCGTCCATTTCAACAACGGATCTGAAATTTTCAAACATCAGCTAAAACAATGGGTTCAATCAAAAACTACTCCTCTCTTCTCTGACTCAAACTATGTGCCATATCAGTTTGTTACATCGAATTCATTTTTCTCGCAGAAAGGATTATTCAGATAACTTAACACGCTGAGAAAAGAATAACTTGCTTGAACATGCTCAAAAAATGTTTATCGACATCTATTGAAATCTATCAAAATCACCGGGGGATCAGGTGAGTGGGGAGGGTGACTGAGGTCAAACTTTTAGGATTCTTCGCACGATTAAATCGTCTCCTTACAAGTTTTGCTGAATCGCATTCTTAGAATACTGTTAAAGCTCAAAGAGAACTTGATGTCCTCCGAGAGTTGCCTGTTTATCCCATTTTGAGGACGAAATGTTAATGTCTCAGACAAAAAATCGGTCGAGCGAAAAAGCGCATAAAAATCACAGGACTAATTTAAGTGGGCGGGGGGAGGGCTGCAATTAGCACCTTAAAAGAGTGCAAACGACAGCATCTGTCACAAACTTTGAGTGCAATGAACACGCTGGAGGAAAAACGTCAGTCAAGTCTCTCTTCAACAATTAGACGTATTTTAACTTGATTTCAAAATTCCTGGGCGATCTTTCTTCTGAGATATTCCAAGAACTGTTTTAAGCGAATGATCGTGGCATCTTTAAAAAAAAGATTAATCTATCAGCAATATCAAGAACAAATATCTCTATTTTCTGTCGTTAATGTTACGTTTTCTAGAGAATATCCGAACTATAAGATGATGGCAAAAAGCAAAACATTTCGTAGTAAAATAAGATCTGATATTGATGAAAACACAGACATTCAAAAATTTCAACTCATGTCCATTATTCTGCGGCAAACGACACAACTTCACTATTGATTTTCAATGATCCTAGAAATTGACCTTAAGTCTAAAGAACGCAAATTAACTTTCATAATCATTGACCAGAAAACCAATTGAAATGGATTTTAGACACGGGGTTATAACTTGAGAAACTGGATGAATGAAATTGCTTGATTGATTAAAATCAGGCTATGTGGCAAGTATGCTTTAAAATTCTGTTTTATTGATAAAAAACAATCATCTTAAACCAACAAACTATCATCGCCTGTTTTCCTGATCTTTAAAAAAAACGGATTTTGTTTTCTAATTTTAGAGGTCGCCGGTCACCAGCATCTAATTTTAAAAAAAAGTTGTGTGCAACTAGAAATTGTGATGGAATAATAAGCTAAATCTATGCCAATCAAAATTGGAGAACCCAGGGTATGATTTCATCGGTCACTAGAACTTCGAGGCAGAGAGCTTAGTTTAAAAGTTGGAGTTAAATAAATGAGTCTAATTTTTTGTCTTAAACTTTGTGTCCATTGGGACACTAAATTCAAGACAAAAAATTAGACTTTAACGTCTTGAATCAAACCGCCAAAAATAATCAGCTGCTTCGCTATCAGAGAGGGAGAAGTTTGGTTTACGTCAACACCTATAATTTTTTTAAATTTAACATTAATCGGCAAAATTGTACTCTTCACTTCAATACTTTCGTACCCTTTGGTTCTCTAAATAAGTTAGTTAAAACTTTGTCCCCCTTGGGCATCCTGCCCAGCACGCGGGCGCAAACGCTCTCTTGTGAGGGCACTAAGTCCCTCGGGTAACTAAATTAAGAATTCAAGTAAACATATACGAAGTCAAGGTCTAAAAGTCGCTCAAAAAGTCCAATAAGTGCTTCAAACTTCGTTAGATAGGATCTGAACACATTCAACTCCTAAATCAAAAATAAGAAACATGATATAAAGAAATGTGATAAAAACAAATCGATTCGTCTCTAATCTGGTCGCACATATGTTTCCTATTTGAACTGAACGCTTTTTAAAAGGACTTTCCTCCATTAAGTTTTCTTCAAAATTTGGAATGTTCGGTGGCGTTCTTTTTCGCAATGGAAACATTTTTTTAGGCTAAAAGCACCATACTAAGACACAGTCAGTCGCAGATTTGCTCCACCGAACACCTCATTTACAAATTTGACAAGCAACTACTAAATTAATTTAGATTAATTTATAGGCGGCAATCGTTGATTGCATTGCTCTCATACAACTTCCAACTGGTTGGTTTTGTTAAAAACTAGATTAATATTTGGGTGTGCTACTAGCCTTACTGGTTTAGATGGAAGAGCGGGGGTCCTAAAAAGTTTCGGTTAAACGTACTCTGAGTCAGAAAACCGCGTGGCTATTTAGTTATCTCGGGCTTTTCAAGTTCATACAGTTTCTCTACATGAAAAACTAAATCGGCCCGATGAAAAAGAAACGATAAACTACATAAAAGGCTAGGATTGCGACAAGTTTGATTGGAGCAATTATTGAAATATGAATCCGTGAAATTCAATTATTCCTGAAAATTTTTCAAGCAGCTAGACAACATAGCTCAAAATTGAAAATACAATTCAAAAACCTATAAGATGCATTTCATTAAAAAAACAAATATGCGCAAACTATACAGAGACAAAATCGAATAGGATGTAACTGTTTAAAACAACTTATCAAAAATTTAAATCTTGGTGACAATTATCAACGGATCGCATAAGTTTTGGCAAATTCAACCCCAGAAGAAAACTGTCATACATTGGCACCATTTCACTCACACCTATTAGCATACCGACCCAACCTCTTGGTTCATAGCCTCGTTCCAGTTGAACAAATACCATTTTCTTTTTTAGCTTGTACGCATACTGTGCTTCCGATTGGCAAAATTGATTTTCAAAGTACTCTTTCGATAAACAGCATAAAATTACTCGGGCATTTTCAATTGCTTCGGCTCCACGCTGCAGTAAAGAGTCTGTCGCTAGATTTGCGTTGACTGAACACGAGTTCCCATTCAGAACCAATTTCTCTTGAATTGATAATGCACCCCGCTGGTCTTTCGCACTGTAGCTAATCAAAATTTGAGTACCTGAGTCGAGAGCATTTTCCGGCAATTCCAATTTATCATTTATATCGCACTGTATCAAAACGGCTGCGGCTGCGTTACTGATTTCCGAGTTGCACAAGGACTTGCATTTTTTCAGTAGATCGAGAAATCTTACATCGTCTGCAATTTTCCTTTTGTCAACCAACGCCACCCCGTACAATATAATCAAGGCTTCCCTAATTTCTGAATCACCGTAACCCCCCGTCAGAACTTCAAAGCACTTATCAAGAATTCCAAGTTTTATCAGTTTTTTGCAGTTTTTCTCGTTACAAATAATCCGAACGACAACATTTAAAACATCATCAACCGATTGCCCGTAAAAATTGTGATGATTTGATGCTTTAATTGCGCCACATAAAAGATCATCACAAATGAACTTCAAGTTTTTCTCATTTGTCTCGAGTAAGTCTTTATCATCAGTGACCATAAAACTCAATGCCATCAACGCTTTTGTCGCTATTTGAGCATCCGAAGATTTCGTGTAGTAAAAGCAGTCATCGATGACTCCGTCATTTCGCATTTCCTTAATGGAAACTAAGTTATCAGGATTCGGCTTTGTCAACCAATTTCCGACGCCTGCAGTGTCGTAGAGAATTGTCAAGCAATGATACACAGCATTGTATGCATTTTCGTTACTCATTTTGTCACGGCTCAAAGCTGCGTGTTTAAAATGACGTCTGAAAACACGATGCAATCCATAATAGGTGACACGGTTTCTGATAGTTTTGTTCCAATCAACTGTGCAGACAATAAGACCCAAGAGATTCTGCACATTTCCGAACCAAGGCTCTTTAAAATACCCTTCAATGGGGATCTTTTCCATGAACTTCACGCATAACTGAATTAAACCAAGCCGGTTCATTAGATCACAAAATTGCTCAAACATTCGCTCATCGCGTCTATGAAGCCTGAATTGTAAATTATCTAACTGCTCCAAAGGTGGTCGAACGTTCTGCTCCTCAAAATTAGATTCCTTGACGAGTTTGAATTTAGCAATTACAAAACTCTTGACTCGATCCCAACTGTTTAATGCATTTATATCTATTTCAGGAGTGCATTCCGGATATAATGATGCGTCTCCCATTTTTTTCACTTGCAATCAAATGATCCAGCAAAAAATTTATATAGGAAATAAGGCGTACAGTATCTAGTGCTGGTTGCTATTAGCTCAGCTCACGCATTAAAGCAAACAAAGAAACCTGAAATGAACATCGGAAGCTTACCAGACATCGCAAAAGCCAAAAAGATATCAACTAAATGTTTTTCAATAACTAGACAGATAAAGGACTCCATCAATTAGTTTTGAAGCCATGTAATTTAAGACTTCGAGCCACAAACACCAATTCTGAATTTTGTTTTGGTTCTGAGTTTTCGAACAAAATTTTTGCATCGACGCAGGCCTTGAATAAAACGTCATCCATCAAATCGATAACAGCTTCGCAACATGTAAAGAGTGAGCTCCCCATATTCGTTGAGGAAAAGCCTGCTTCAACTAGCGAGTTCATGAAGAGATTTCTCGCGAGCTTTCGACACATGTTAGGAGTGATTACCTCAAAATTGTCCGGATCATTCGATGAACTCTCATTGCTACACGGGAAAAACCAATTTGAGGTATGAAGAACTCGCCTAGTATTGCCAGCTGCAGAGTTATCAATCGAATCATCATTCATTAGAGCCCTGCTTACTCAGAAATGTTTCGTCTTCAACAAATACTCTGAAAATGAACAAATCTTTAGGAGGACTACCACTTTTTCATGAAGATTGAAACACAACATTGCAGCGCGCTCACAGCCCTGATATCCCAAAGATCCATAGCAGAAATGAAGGCTCTGGAGAACGTACAGAAGAAAGTGACCTGCTGAAATTGAAAGTCAGAAACATTGCAAAAAACGCTTAAACGAACTAAAATTATTTACCTTGTTGAATATATATGAACTTCACGAAGATCTCTTCCTGTAGGCTGCAATTAATGGCAATTACCACATACCTCGGCATACTTCCGATCCGTTGTCAACAACGAACACGTCAAGATTAGAGTTCAAGCTCCAAAATATCGAAACAGATGAGCCTCTTCAGGACGCGACCACCAAGACTCCTCAACATTACATGGTGAAACATTTCCAGATAATAAGACTAATACAGCTACTATATAAAGCAATGCTCGCAAAAATGCACACCGGAAACTTCAAGAGAAGCTACAGTTAACAGGATTCGTGCACCTGGACGATCCTGTTCTTGTGGCCGAGAAAATACTCGACTTGAAAACTGAAGGGTCAATCACCCCTGGGTGGATTTCTGATGAGCTTCCCCAGTAAGGGTCAAAGTATGCGGACTGCCGAGGAGAGAACGGAAAAATTTTACTAGTTCGGACGAACAGCTATTGTATGCGTTAGAGTAAAGTGATAGTTCAATTTTCATAAGTCAATTTCAAAAATTTTGTTTCAGCCCCATAACTTATTGCCCCATTTTTTAAGAGAGAGAGAGAGAGAGAGATACTGCTTTAGTGATAAATCACAAGGGTTTGTACCCTTCACTTCAAGGCTGAGTACATTTTCTGAACTCGGTTGCAGTTGGCACAGTTGCAGAATATCGTCCAGGAACATGAATTGGCTTCTGAGAATTGCTCCATTATAATGCCAAGATCCTGTTTGAAGTAATTCCAGTACATATTTGTTATAAACATTTTATCGATTTCCTGAAAACTGATATTACTACAGCTAAAAAGAGTTTAAAAGTCGATATAAAATTCTTAAATTACTCAAACATTTTTGCAATAACTTCACGAATAATTATTAATTACTACATTTTCTGATTATATTGATTAGTTTACTGTCTCTTACCCAGAAAAAATTATATGCTTTTTTCGTTTTGGGATCTTTTCCGTTTGTGCCCCCCCCCCCCCCAGTACGTTATGCACCCCCCAGTTACAGAGCACGTGCCATTACATAGTAAATCACTATGTAAAAATAACGCACGTGCGTCTGGGGGTGCAAATAATATGCGCCCACTAAGCTGGGGGGCACAAACGGAAAAGATCCTCGTTTTGTTTTTCAGTTGCTATGAGCTCAATATGACGTCTGCCAGAGCATTCAGTGATCTTAATTGAAAGACGGATATCATATTTGCATTTAAGCATGTCTAAAATCACCAGCAGATCGTGTAATTCGAAATGAGGTATTTCTCTTCAGAACATAGAACTCCTTCCAGGGTTTTGTGCAACGCTTGTAATCGTTTGGCTTCGAGTCAGGCTTCGACTCCATTATGATGCCAAGATCTTTCTGTTCACATTTCGTCTCGAGAAATATTGTGTTTAGAGTAAACTGGTGTTTGCTATCTTTTGGCTTAACAGGCAGCACATAGCAGCTACTTTCGATGAACTTCAAAAATTCATCACAACAATTTTCAATGGACACCAGATGGTTTTGCATTTCTCCGATTCTGATTTTATTTATTTGAAATCATATGCATATCCCAATTCACAACATTCTGTTCTTTGAGTTGGAAGATCGTCAAATTACATAATCCATAGTAGAGATCCTAATAAAGAGTACTTTCATATTTTGTAATTCCTGGTAAACGATCACGACATCTGTGACCCATGTTTATCATCAGCCAGTGGGAACATGGCTAGCGATGCAATATCCGGCGAGCTGAAGGAAATTGTTTCCGAGCTCAATCGTACAGTTCAATCTCTAAAGGAGGCGGTTATTCAGTTTGGGACAACTGTACCCGAAACGGCCGCCCGACCTGCAAAAGTTGATGCTAAGTATTTGCTTATTACTGAATGCTCACATGATTATCCGCTTGAATTGAGATTTTAGGGAATGCCGGAACTCAGAAAGCAAAGCATTAACAGAGATAACATTTTAGCGCATGATGAGAAACTATTACTAAATGACGTTAGTATTATTGGATTAGCGCGAAAAAAATAGTCAGCCTTCATAGGCTTGGAAAGATCAAATAAGACCAAGGACAACTCAGTCAAGTTTTAGCAAACTCCGCAGTCGATATGCGACAGACAAATTTTTATCTCTTACATCGCAGCAAAAACTCTACGAGCCAAATTTTAATGGTGACAACTGCTGAAAAAGCAAAGTATCAGTAGCCACTAAAATAGCAACGAGACTTTATAGAATCAGGAGAAGGAAAACAGTCAAACTTTCAAATAGGAAACAATGTTATGTATCTAAAAAGGACCCCCGAACAATTTAGTTATTGACTGACAACTTGCACAAGCGATATCACACTGTTCTTTGCCACATTATACATATTTTGTTTAAAATAGAAAGCAGACAAGTGTCTGCCATTTTTTTTTAAACCTTTCATGATATTGACTTTATCTGCATCTCTGAAACGTGGCCTAACAACAATTTCGAAGAACGCAGATCTCTTTTTACCAAACTAACTTTTTTTTGCTCCAAGTGAAAAACTTCGGCAATCTCTAAAGCTCAAGGCGGAATAATGACCTCTGTACTATCGATTGTGAGACAGTTATTCTCAATTGCAAAACAAAGAGACCAGCTAATTCTTGCTTGGTAACCTTGGGAAGAAAAAAACTTTTTGGCAGTTTCACTATATCTTTTCCGTCCAGTAGCAGAATTGCATATAGCTAACCATCAACTGTTCTAACCATCAAATGGTCTAACCATCAAGTGGTCAAGCTTTTCGTCAGGTTATCGTAGTTGAAACGCGTTCCTAAACATATTCAAGGCATTTAATTTGCGGCAAATTGTAAATTTTTCAACTGCTGCAACCGGACTTTTAGACTAAACCCTTACAACTAAAGGTGTCCTGATTAGTACCCCCGAAATATTGATTATGATTATAGACATTACCGTCTTTCAAATCATTTTTTTTTTGGTTTTGATGTTCAATGTAGAAAAAATTTAGCTTAACCAGGCCAAACGCATCTGCGCAAAAGATTTCTAGTTTTGCAAAGATAATAGTCAGCACTCCCAATTGTGACATTTAGTCTCGAAAAATGTGACATTTAGTCTCAACATTTATTCCGAACATTCAGTCTCCCAAATGTGACATTTTTAAGTTTAGAGTTATCTGGTGTTCGCTTTTTTTGGTTTAACATGCAAAACATAGCATCTAATCTCAGTCAATTTCTGTAAATTTTCCCTACATAAATTTTTAATTGAACCTAGATTGTTTTGCTTTTTCTCCTGTTTTGATTTTACTAATTTTGGAACAATTTCCACATCCGAACTCACTACACTCTGTTAGTTGCATCGGAAGAGCATCAACTTAAATAGAGAATGATTGAGATTCAATATTAAAAATAGGTTCCAGTTGTTCAATTCCTAGTAAACGGTCATCTGGCCTCAAAGCCAGAAGAGACCTAATAATATTGAAGCAAGGTAACCGGACAGAGTTGGCTTCTGTCTGACTGCCGCCACAAAAGGAGACAATGTGATTGTATGGGTGAAAACAGAGATGAGTTTTGGTCTGATTGTGCTGGAAATTGCGAGAAGAGTTGTGTTCATCTGTGACCCAGGTTTATCTTAAGCCACGGGAACATGGCTAGCAATGCACTATCCCGACAGTTATTAAGGTTATACTAAAGATGAGGTCAAGTTGCTGGAAAAAACATGGAACATTGTGTTCATCTGTGGCCCATGTTTATCATCAGCCAGTGGGCTAGAGATGCAATATATTGCGAGCTGAAGAAAATTGTTTCCGAGCTCAAGCGTGCAGTTCAGTCTCTAAAGGAGGCAGTTAATGAGTTTCGAATAACTCTGCCCGAAACAGCCGCCCTACTTTCAAGTTTTGATGCTTAGTATTGGCCTATTGATAAAAACTCACGTGACTATCCGCTCGAATTAACATTTTAGGGAATGCTTGAAATCAGAAAGCCAAACATTAACAGAACAAACATTTTAGCGCATGTTGGGAAGCTATTACTAAATGCCGTTAGTAATATCTGATTAGGGTTGAAAAAATATTCAGCGTTCGTAGGAATGTTCAAGCCAGACCAAAGACGTCCCAGGCAAGTTTTAGCAAAGTTCACAAGTTGATTTTTGATAAATAATTATTTATCTTGTGCATCGCTGAATACACTTTAAGAGCCAAAAAAATAATGGCCACAAATATAATGTTTTTTTTTCTAAATCGGCAAGCAAAGAAGAACAACAAAGGATCAGTAGCAACTCAAAAAGCAACGAGACCTCATAGAATAAGCAGATGGAAAACAGTAAAACTTTCAAACAAGAAACAGTATTGTATTCAAAGAAGACAACCGAAGAAGCTGATTATTGACTGACAACTCGCACAAACAATATCAGTGTTCTTTGCTACAATGTACGTATTTTGTTTAAAATGGAAAGCAGACAAGTGTTTGCCAATTTTTTCAAATATCCATTATTTTGGGTTTATCTGCATCTCTGAAACGTGGTTTAACGACAATTTCGAAGAATGCAGATCTTTTTTTACCAATCTAACAGTTTTTTGTGTTCCAAGAGAAAAACTTCGGCAATCTCTACAGCTCAAGGTGGAACAATGACTTGTGTACTATCAATTGTGAGAGAATTATGCTGAATTGCAAAACACAGGGTTCATCTAAACCATGCATGATAACCTTGGCAAGAGAAGAAAAGAAAAAAATTTTTTTAACAGTTTCACAGTATCGTCTTCCGTACAGTAGCAGATATGCGTATAGATCACCACCAACTGCTTTAAACATCAAATGGTCTAACCATCAACTGGTCTAGCTTATCGGCAAGTTATCCTATTGAAAACGCGTTCTTAAAAATACTCGAGGCAAATCATTTGCGACAAATTGTAAATTTTTCAACTGCTGCAACCGGAGTTTTAGACTAATTGCTTAGCAGTAAAGATGTCCTAATTGATGATCTCACAATATTGATAGGGACTATAGATATTAGCCTTCTTTCAAATCATTTTCATGTGGTTTTGATGTTCAATGTAGAAAAACTTTAGCTTAACAAGGCCAAACGCATCTATACAAAATATTTTTTAATTTAGCAAAGATTATAATCAGCACCCCAAATGTGACTGGTAGTCTCAAAAATTTTTGAATTTACAAAAACTGGCTTTTGCTATTTATTTGCTTAACAGGCAGTACATAGCATCTACTTTCAATAAATTTCAATAAATCTTTGCTAGAAAAACTTTCAATGGACTCTAGTTTTGCAATATTTCCTGTTTTGATGTTACCAATTTTGAAACCATTACCTTATCCGAACTCACTACATCCGGTTATTTCCATTAAAGGAGCATCAACTTACATACAGAATAGTTGAGAGCAAATATTTAATAGTTTCCAGTTGCGTAAATCCCGGTAAACGGTCTCAAGACTGGCCTCAAAAGCAAGATGAGAACCGTTAACATTGCAGCAAAGTAACAGGGCAAAAGTGGCTTCCGTCTGACTGCAGTTACAATTAGATACAATGATATTGAATGGGTTAGACTAAAAACGAGTTCAAGTTGCTAGAAAAAGCGGGGAACACTGGGTTCATCTGTGACCCATGTTTATCATCAGCCGGGCTAGCGATGCAATATCCCTCGAGCTGAGGGAAATTGTTTCCGAGCTCAAGCGTACATTTCAGTCTCTCAAGGAGGCGGTTATTGAGTTTCGAACAACTCTGCCCGAAACAGCCGCCCGATCTAAAAATTTGGATGCTAAATTTTCACCTAGTGCCAAAAACTCAGAAGATTATCCGTTCTAATTAAAAATTTAGAGAATGCGTGAACTCAGAAAGCCAAACGTTAACAGAAACAAAGTTTTAGTGCATGATGAGAAGCTGCCAGTAAAATGCCATTAGTAATCTCGGAATAGGGGCGGAAAAAAGTCAGCTTTATAGGCTTGGAAAGTTCAAACCAGACCAAAGACAACTCAGTCAAATTTTAGCAAAGTTCCCAATGTGATATGCGACAAAAGAGTTCTGATCTCGTGCATCTGTGGATAATATTAAAGATTATAATAGGCACTCCCAAATGTGATTTGTCTCAAAAAATTTTGAATTTACAGTAAACTCGTGTTTGCTATCGTTTTGCTAAACAGTCAGTACATAGTATCCACTTTCAATCAATTTCAATAAAATTTTGCTACAAAATTTTCAATGGACTCTAGAGAGATTTGAATTTTCAACTGTTTTGACGGTACTAACTTTGAAACGATTTCCGTATCCGAACTCTCTACATTTTGTTATTTGCATTAGATGGGTGTCAACTTAGATAAAGAATAGTTGAGATCCAATATTAAATAGTTGCCAGTTGTGTAATTCCTGGTAAACGGCCAAGATTGGCCTCAAAGCGATATCAGAATTGTTAAAATTGCAGCAAAGTAACAAGACAGAAGTGGCTTATATCTGACTGCTGCCAAAAACCGACACAACGTTACTGTATGAGTTATAATAAAGAAGAGTTCAAGTCTGCGGGAAAAAACGAGAAGAAATGTGTTCATCTGTGACCCATTTTTATCATCAGCCTTGGAAACATGGCTATCGATGCAAAATCACTCGAGCTGAAGGAACTATTTTCCGTGCGGAAGCGTACAGTTCAGTCTCTAAAGGAGGCTGTTAATAAGTTTCGAATAACTGTCCCCGAAACAGCCGCCTGACCTACAAGCTTTGATGCTAAGTATTCGCCTATTAATAAAAGCTCATATGATTATCCGGTCGAATTAATATTTTAGAGAATGCTTGATATTTTAGAGAATATTTTAGAGAATGCTTTTAGAGAAGGCTTTAGAAAATGCCTGTTAAGCCAAACATTAACAGAAACAAAGTTTTAGCGCATGATGGGAGAATGTCACTAATTGCCGTTAGTAAAATCGGACTACAGTCGGAAAAATAGTCAGCTTTCATAGGCTTGGAAAGTTCAGACCAGAACGAAGACAACCCAGTCAAATTTTAGCAAAGTTCCCCATGTGATATGCGAGAAAAGAATTCTGATCTCGTGCATCGTTGCATAAACTCTTAGAGCCAGATACTAATGGCCACAACTACAAGGTTTTTAGTTCTCAATCAGTAAACAAAGAGGAACAAGCAAAAGATTGGTAGCCACTCAGAAAGCAACGAGACCTTATAGAATCAGGAGAAAGAAAACAGTCAAACTTTGAAATAGGAAACAATATTATGTATCTAAAAAGGACCCCCGAACAATTTGGTTATTGACTGACAACTCGCACAAGCGATATCACAGTGTTCTTTGCTACATTATAGATAATTTGTTTAAAATAGAAAGCAGAAAATGTGAGCCAATTTTTTAACCACTCATAATTTGACTTTTTCTGCATCTCTGAAACATGGCTCAATGACAATTTCGAAGAATGCAGACTTCTTTTTACCAAACTAACAGTTTTTTGCTCCAAGAGAAAAACTTCGGCAATTTCTGCAGCTCACGGGGAACATGGACTTGTGTACTATAGGTTGTGAGATAATTATTCTCAATTACAGTAGAAAGGGACCAGCTACCTCATGCTTCATAACCATGGGAAGAAACGAAAAAAGATAAAAATTTGACAGTTTTACTCTGTCTTCTTCCGTCCCGCAGCAAATGTGCATATAGCTACCCATCAACTGGTCTAATCATCAATTGGTCTAATCATCAACTGCTCAAGCTTATGTTCAGGTCATCCTATTGAAAACGCGTTCCTTAACATACTCAAAGCATACAATTTGCGGCAAATTGTAAATTTTTCAAATGCTGCACCCAGACTTTTAGATTAAATCCTTACCAGTAAAGATGTTCTGATTGGTAACCTCGAAAAATTGATAGTGATTATAGACATTACCTTCTTTTAAATCATTTTATTTTGGTTTTGATGTTCAATTTAGAAAAACTATAGCTTAACAAGGCCAAGTTCAACTTTGCAAAGATTATAAAAGTAACCCTCAAATGTGACGTTTAGTCTCAAAAACTTTTGAGTTTAGAGTAAACTGGTGTCTGCTATCTTTTTGCTCAACAGGCAGTACATAGCATCCACTTTCAATCAATTTCAGTAAATTTTTGCTACATAATTCTTCAGTGGACGGTAGAATGATTTGAATTTTCACCTGTTTTGATGGTACTAAGTTTGAAACGATTTCCGTATCCGAACTCACTACATTTTGTTATTTGCATTAGAGGAGCATCAACTTAGATAAAGAATAGTTGAGATCCAATATTAAATAGTTGCCAGTTGTGTAATTCCTGGTAAACGGTCAAGATTGGCCTCTAAGCAAGATGAGACCTGTTAAAATTGCAGCAAAGTAACAAGACAGAAGTGGCGGCTATCTGACTGCTGCCACAAGTTGACACAACGTTACTGTATGGGTTATAATAAAGACGAGTTCAAGTCTGAAGATGCTGGAAAAAACGAGAAGAATCGTGTTCATCTGTGACCCATGTTTATCATCAGCCATGGAAACATGGCTAGCGATGCAATATCCTTCGAGCTGAAGGAAATTGTTTCCGAGCTCAAGCGTACAGTTCTGTTTCTAAAGGAGGCAGGTAATGAGTTTCGAATAACTGTGCCCGAAACAGCCGCCCGACCTACAAGTGTTGATGCTAAGTATTCGCCTATTAATAAAAACTCACATGATTATCCGCTCAAATTTAGATTTTAGGGATTGCTTGAACTCAGAAAGTCTAATATTAACAGAAACAACATTTTAGCGCATGATGAGAAGTTGCCACTAAATGCCGTTTGTATTATCGGATTAGGGGCGGAAAAAAGTCAGCTCTCATAGGCTTGGAAAGTTCAAACCAGACCAAAGACAACCCAGTCAATATTAGCAAAGTTCCCAAGTCGACATGCGACATATGAATTTTGATCTCGTGCATCGCTGCATAAACTCTGAGAGCCAAATATTGATGGCCAAAACTACAAGCTTTTTATTTCTCAATCCGTAAACAAGGAAGAACAAGCAAAAGAATATAGGTTACTCAGAAAGCAACGAGACCTTATAGAATCAGAAGAAGGAAAGCAGTCAAACTTTCGTATAGGAAACAATGTTCTGTATCTAAACAAGACACCCGAACAATTTGATTAATGACGTACAACTCGCTTAAGCAATATCAGTGTTCTTTGCTACATTGTACGTTTTTTGTTTGAAATAGAAAGCAGAAAATGCTGGTCAATTTTTTTAACCATTCATAAATTTTCTGCGTCTCTGAAACATGGCTTTAAGACAATTTCAAGAATTTTAATGACAATTTTTTTGCTCGAAAAGAAAAACTTCGGCATTTTCCTCAGTTCACGGCGGAACAAGGACTTGTGTACTATAGATTTTGAGATAAATATTTTCATTTACAGTACAGGGGGATCAGCTACTTCATGCTTCAAAACTTTGGGAAGAAAAGAAAAAAGAGAAAACTTTCTTTGGCAGTTTCACAGTATCTCCTTCCGTCCCGAAGCAGATATCCGTATAGCCAACTATCAACTGGTCTAACAATCACTTGGCCTAACCATCAATTGCTCATGCTCATTGTCAGGTTATCCTAATGAAAACGCGTTCTTAAACATACTTGAGGCATATAATTTGCGGCAAAGTGTAAGTTTTTGAACAGCTGCAACCTGAATTTTAGACTTAATCCTTACCAGTAAAGATGTTCTGATTGGTAACCTTGAAATATTGATAGTGATTACAGACTATACCTTCTTTTTTTCTTTTGGTTTTGATGTTCAATTTAGAAAAACTATAGCTTAACAAGGCCAAGTTCAACTTTGCAAAGATTATAACAGGAACCCTCAAATGTGACATTTAGTCTCAAAAACTTTTGAGTTTAGAGTAAACTGGTGTCTGCTATCTTTTTGCTCAACAGGCAGTACATAGCATCCACTTTCAATCAATTTCAGTAAATTTTTGCTACATAATTCTTCAGTGGACGGTAGAATGATTTGAATTTTCACCTGTTTTGATGGTACTAAGTTTGAAACGATTTCCGTATCCGAACTCACTACATTTTGTTATTTGCATTAGAGGAGCATCAACTTAGATAAAGAATAGTTGAGATCCAATATTAAATAGTTGCCAGTTGCGTAATTCCTGGTAAACGGTCAAGATTGGCCTCTAAGCAAGATGAGACCTGTTAAAATTGCAGCAAAGTAACAAGACAGAAGTGGCGGCTATCTGACTGCTGCCGCAAGTTGACACAACGTTACTGTATGGGTTATAATAAAGACGAGTTCAAGTCTGAAGATGCTGGAAAAAACGAGAAGAATCGTGTTCATCTGTGACCCATGTTTATCATCAGCCATGGAAACATGGCTAGCGATGCAATATCCTTCGAGCTGAAGGAAATTGTTTCCGAACTCAAGCGTACAGTTCTGTTTCTAAAGGAGGCAGGTAATGAGTTTCGAATAACTGTGCCCGAAACAGCCGCCCGACCTACAAGTGTTGATGCTAAGTATTCGCCTATTAATAAAAACTCACATGATTATCCGCTCAAATTTAGATTTTAGGGATTGCTTGAACTCAGAAAGTCTAATATTAACAGAAACAACATTTTAGCGCATGATGAGAAGTTGCCACTAAATGCCGTTTGTATTATCGGATTAGGGGCGGAAAAAAGTCAGCTCTCATAGGCTTGGAAAGTTCAAACCAGACCAAAGACAACCCAGTCAATATTAGCAAAGTTCCCAAGTCGACATGCGACATATGAATTTTGATCTCGTGCATCGCTGCATAAACTCTGAGAGCCAGATACTAATGGCCACAACTACAAGGTTTTTAGTTCTCAATCAGTAAACAAAGAGGAACAAGCAAAAGATTGGTAGCCACTCAGAAAGCAACGAGACCTTATAGAATCAGGAGAAAGAAAACAGTCAAACTTTGAAATAGGAAACAATATTATGTATCTAAAAAGGACCCCCGAACAATTTGGTTATTGACTGACAACTCGCACAAGCGATATCACAGTGTTCTTTGCTACATTATAGATAATTTGTTTAAAATAGAAAGCAGAAAATGTGAGCCAATTTTTTAACCACGCATAATTTGACTTTTCTGCATCTCTGAAACATGGCTCAATGACAATTTCGAAGAATGCAGACTTCTTTTTACCAAACTAACAGTTTTTTGCTCCAAGAGAAAAACTTCGGCAATTTCTGCAGCTCACGGGGAACATGGACTTGTGTACTATAGGTTGTGAGATAATTATTCTCAATTACAGTAGAAAGGGACCAGCTACCTCATGCTTCATAACCATGGGAAGAAACGAAAAAAGATAAAAATTTGACAGTTTTACTCTGTCTTCTTCCATCCCGCAGCAAATGTGCATATAGCTACCCATCAACTGGTCTAATCAACTGCTCAAGCTTATGTTCAGGTCATCCTATTGAAAACGCGTTCTTTAACATACTCAAAGCATACAATTTGCGGCAAATTGTAAATTTTTCAAATGCTGCACCCAGACTTTTAGATTAAATCCTTACCAGTAAAGATGTTCTGATTGGTAACCTCGAAAAATTGATAGTGATTATAGACATTACCTTCTTTTAAATCATTTTATTTTGGTTTTGATGTTCAATTTAGAAAAACTATAGCTTAACAAG
This sequence comes from Convolutriloba macropyga, assembly GCF_964194025.1. Lineage (NCBI taxonomy): Eukaryota > Metazoa > Xenacoelomorpha > Acoela > Convolutidae > Convolutriloba > Convolutriloba macropyga. The sequence goes on along the minus strand of NC_134479.1, from coordinate 19,506,638 downwards.
GCCAAGTTCAACTTTGCAAAGATTATAATAGGAACCCTCAAATGTGACATTTAGTCTCGAAAATTTTTGAGTTTAGAGTAAACTGGTGTTTGCGATCTTTTTGCTTAACAGGCAGTACATAGCATTCACTTTCAATCAAGTTCAATAAATTTTTGCTACATAATTTTTCAATGGACTCTAGATTGATTTGAATTTTCACCTGTTTTGACGGTACTAATTTTGAAACGATTTCCGTATCCGAACTCACTACAATTTGTTATTTGCATTAGCTGGGCGTCCACTTCGATAAAGAATAGTTGAGATCTAATATTAAATAGTTGCCAGTTGTGTAATTCCTGGTAAACGGTCAAGATTGGCCTCAAAGGAAGACGAGACCTGTTAAAACTGCAGCAAAGTAACAAGACAGAAGTGGTTTCTATCTATCTGCTGCCATCAATTGACACAATGAGACTGTATGGGTTATAATAAAGATGAGTTCAAGTCTGATGATACTAGAAAAAACGAGAAGAATTGTGTTAATCTGTGACCAATGTTTATCATCAGCCATGGGAACATGGCTAACGATGCAATATCTCGTGAGCTGACTAGAAGTGTCTCCGAGCTCAATCGTAGAGTTCAATCTGAAACGGAGGTTGTTGTCGGACTTGGAACAACTGTGCCCAAAACAGCAGCCCGGCATACAAATTTTGAAGCTAAATATTCATCAAATGCTAAAATCTCAAATGGTTGTGCGCTCGAATTAGGATTTAGTGAAATACCTGAAAACAAACGATAACAGAAAGGAGCTTGTTGCGCATTATGGGAAGCTATACTTAGATGACGTTAGTAATATTGGTTTAAGCGCGGAAAAAAATAGTCAGCTTTATTGGCTTATGCAGTTCAAACCAGTCCAAATATGTCCTAGGCCAATTTAAGCGAAGTTCCACAGTCGACATTTGGTAGAAATTGTTTTAGCTCGTGCAACGATGTTGAAAATGAACCAGCCAAATTTTAATGGCAACCACTACAAGGCTTTGTGTTTCAATCTCTAAACAAATAAGAACCAGCGAAAGAGCAGCAGCTACTCAGAAAGCGACAAGAACTAATAGAATTAAGAGAAAGAAAGCTGTCAAATTTGCAAATAAGAAACAATGTTCTGTAAATAAAAAAGACATCTGTCCAAATTTACGATTGACTGACAACTCGCACAAGCAAAATTAGTGTTTTTGCTACAATGTGCGTTTTTTGTTCAAATTAGAAAGGAGAAAATTATCTGCCAATTTCTCAACCATTCAAAATTTTGACTTTATTTGCGTGAAACGAGTCTTAACCACATTTTTGCAGAAGCAGATCTCTTTTTACCGAACTATTAGTAATTTTGCTCCAACAAAAACACTTCAAAAGACCTCACGGTTGAACAATGATCTGAGTACCCTTGATTGTGAGAGAATTGTTCTCAATTGCGAAACAAATTGATCAGCTACTTCATGCTTGATACCGTTGGGAAAAAATGGGCAGTTTCACTCTGTCTTCTTCCATCCAGCAGCAAAAATTTGTACAGCAACTAATTGAATTACTTTTTTATAACAATCAAAGCCAAATTATTAGCTGCTGAAATCATAAATTATGGAGATTTTAAGATTCCAACTCTTAACTGGTTGAGCTGGTCATCAGATTAAAAAAGAAAACGCATTCTTAAACTTGGTAGGGGCATAAAATTTGCGGCTAATTATAACTATTTCAGCTGTAGCAACAGGAATTTAGCTTGAACAATTGACACGGTTTTCAGTTTATAATCTTCTTTCATATCATTTTCTTGTGGTTTCAAATTTCAATATAGAAAATTTGTGATTAACGCGGCAAAACACTTCTGTTAAAAAATTTTCAGTTTTCGCAAAGGAGATTATAATCAGCCGTACCAAATGCCAGATTTAGTCTTGAGAAATTTTGAGTTTAGACTAGTGTTTGCTATCTTTTTGCAGAACAGGCAGAACATAGGATCTGCTTTCAGTTAATTTTTTAAAAAAACCATCGCTACGCCATTTTTCAATGGCCCTCAGATCGTTTTGCGGCTTCTTCGGTTTTGATGCTTCTAATTTTCAATAATTTGCTGATCCGAATTGACTACAATTGGTTATTTGAGTTTGATAGTGAATAGTAGAGATCCTAATAATAAGTAGTCTCATGTTTTGCAATTTCTGGTAAACGGTCACGACTGGCCTCAAAGCAGGTTGAGACCTGTCAACATTGCAGCAAAGCAACAGGAAAGAGGTGGCTTCTATCAGACTGCTGCTACAAATGGAAACAATGTGATTGTATGGGTTACACTAAAGACAAGTTCAAGTTGCTGCCAATAACAAGGATCACTGTGCTCATCTGTGACCCATGTTTCTCAACAGCCCTGGAAACACGGCTAGCGATGCAATATCCCTCGAGCTGAAGGGAAATTGTTTCCGAGCTCAAGCGTACAGTTTAGTCTCTAAAGGACGTGGTTATTGAGTTTGGAACAACTGTGCAAAAAACAGCCACCCGACCAACAATTTTTGGTGCTAAGTATTTGCCTATTACTGAAAGCTTGCATGATTAAGAGGTCGATTTAAGAATTAAAGCAAAAATTGAACATAAACAGCCGCATATTAACAGAAATAACATTTTAGCGCACGATGAGAAACTATTAGTAGATGCCGTTAGTAGTACGGGAATAGGGGCGAACGGAACAGCCCTTATTCAGTTTTCATAAGCTTGGAAAGTTTAAACCAGACCAAATACGTCCAGGGTCAATTTTAACACACTTCCGCAGTCGACAACTGACAGACAAAACTAACATTTGGAAACGATTTCCTTATTCGAACTCATTACATTCTGTTATTTGCATTGGAGGAGCATCAACATAGATAAAAAATAGTTGAGATCCAGCATTATATAGTTGCAAGTTGTATAATTCCTGGTAAACGGTCCAAACTGGCCTCAAAGCAAGATGAGACCTGTTAAAATTGCAGCAAAGTAACAAGACAGAACTGGCCTCTATCTGACTGCTGCCAAAAATGGACACAATGTGACTGCATTGGTTATAATAAAGATTAGTTCAAATCTGATGATGCTGGAAAAAGCAAAACTAATTGTGTTCATCTGTGACCCATGTTTATTTTCAGCCATGGGAACATGGCTAACGATGCATTATCCCGTGAGCTGACGGAAACTGTCTCCAAGCTCAATCGTAGAGTTCAATCTGAAACGGAGGCTGTTGTCGGGTTTGGACCAACTGTGCCCAGAACAGCAGCCCGGCCTACAAATTTTGAAGCTAAAAATGCATCAATTGCTAAAAGCTCAAATGGTTCTGCTATCAAATTAGGATTTAGTGGACTACCTGAACACACAAGGACAAACGTTAACTCAAATGACCTTGTTGCGCATTATGGTAAGCTATACCTAGATGACGTTAGTCAACGTTATAGGCTTATGAAGTTCAAACCAGACCAAATACGTCCAAGGTCATTTTAAGCAAATTTCCAAGGATTCAGCTTGTGCATCGATGCAGAAAATGAACCAGCCTAATTTTAATGGCAACCACTACAAGGTTTTATTTTAAAAATCTCTAAACAAATAAGAACCAGCGAAGGAGCAATGATCTGAGTACCGTCGAATGTGAGAGAATTGTTCTCAATTGCGAAACAAATTGATCAGCTACTTCATGCTTGATGTCTTTGGAAAAAGAAAAAAAAAATTTTGACAGCGCCACTACATCTTCCTCTGTTCAGTATCAAAAATGCGTAAAGCCAAAGGCAACTAATTGATGTGTATTTTAACATAACTGAAGCCAGAAAAATTGCCAATGAAATTATAATTTTTGGAGATTTTAGGTTCTCAACCAATAAATGGACAGGCTTTTCATGAGGCCATCCAGATCAAAACGCGTTTTTAAATGTACTGGAGTCGTATGATTTGCAGCAAGTTGTAAATTTTTCAACTGTAGCAAAAGGAGTTTTAGACTTAATCCAGCCAGCCAAGATCTCAGATTTTTCCCTTCTTTCAAATCATTTTTTCTCAGTTTAGAAGTGCAATGTATAGCATTTTAGCTTAACGAAACAAAACACTTCTGTACAAAATATATTTAGTATTTGCAATGATTATATTCAACTCTCTCAAATGTTGTTAAACAAAAAATTCAGTAGCTACTGCTGTTCAAACCCAAATAAACACAAAAACTGAGGTGAGAAAAGAATACAGTGAATAGTTCTGACGAACAGCTTATGTTTGCGTTGGAGTAAATTGATAGTTCAGTTTCAATCGGCCAAAATATTATATTCGTTTCACCTCAAAACTTCTTGCTTCATTTTTTTTACTATTGTTCGAAGTATTGCTTGAATTAACTCCAATAATTATTTTTTGTAAAAATTTTAACAATTTCAACAAAATTAACATTACTACATTTTCTGATTATATTGATTAATTTACTGTCTCTCATCCAGATATTTCGTCTTCTTTTTTTGTTCTGTTTTTCAGTTGATACCAGATAAATATGACCTCTGTTAATCCATTCGATAATCTTATTTGACAAAAAATATTAGATTTGTTATTAAGCATGTCTACAGATTTGTTATTAAGCATGCAGAAAATGAACCAGCCTAATTTTAATGGCAACCACTACAAGGTTTTATTTTAAAAATCTCTAAACAAATAAGAACCAGCGAAGGAGCAATGATCTGAGTACCGTCGAATGTGAGAGAATTGTTCTCAATTGCGAAACAAATTGATCAGCTACTTCATGCTTGATGTCTTTGGAAAAAGAAAAAAAATTTTTGACAGCGCCACTACATCTTCCTCTGTTCAGTATCAAAAATGCGTAAAGCCAAAGGCAACTAATTGATGTGTATTTTAACATAACTGAAGCCAGAAAAATTGCCAATGAAATTATAATTTTTGGAGATTTTATGTTCTCAACCAATAAATGGACAGGCTTTTCATGAGGCCATCCAGATCAAAACGCGTTTTTAAATGTACTGGAGTCGTATGATTTGCAGCAAGTTGTAAATTTTTCAACTGTAGCAAAAGGAGTTTTAGACTTAATCCAGCCAGCCAAGATCTCAGATTTTCCCCTTCTTTCAAATCATTTTTTCTCAGTTTAGAAGTGCAATGTATAGCATTTTAGCTTAACGAGACAAAACACTTCTGTACAAAATATATTTAGTATTTGCAATGATTATATTCAACTCTCTCAAATGTTGTTAAACAAAAAATTCAGTAGCTACTGCTGTTCAAACCCAAATAAACACAAAAACTGAGGTGAGAAAAGAAAACAGTGAATAGTTCTGACGAACAGCTTATGTTTGCGTTGGAGTAAATTGATAGTTCAGTTTCAATCGGCCAAAATATTATATTCGTTTCACCTCAAAACTTCTTGCTTCATTTTTTTTACTATTGTTCGAAGTATTGCTTGAATTAACTCCAATAATTATTTTTTGTAGAAATTTTAACAATTTCAACAAAATTAACATTACTACATTTTCTGATTATATTGATTAGTTTACTGTCTCTCATCCAGATATTTCGTCTTCTTTTTTTGTTCTGTTTTTCAGTTGATACCAGATAAATATGACCTCTGTTAATCCATTCGATAATCTTATTTGACAAAAAATATTAGATTTGTTATTAAGCATGTCTACAGATTTGTTATTAAGCATGCAGAAAATGAACCAGCCTAATTTTAATGGCAACCACTACAAGGTTTTATTTTAAATATCTCTAAACAAATAAGAACCAGCGAAGGAGCAATGATCTGAGTACCGTCGAATGTGAGAGAATTGTTCTCAATTGCGAAACAAATTGATCAGCTACTTCATGCTTGATGTCTTTGGAAAAAGAAAAAAAAAATTTTGACAGCGCCACTACATCTTCCTCTGTTCAGTATCAAAAATGCGTAAAGCCAAAGGCAACTAATTGATGTGTATTTTAACATAACTGAAGCCAGAAAAAGTGCCAATGAAATTATAATTTTTGGAGATTTTAGGTTCTCAACCAATAAATGGACAGGCTTTTCATGAGGCCATCCAGATCAAAACGCGTTTTTAAATGTACTGGAGTCGTATGATTTGCAGCAAGTTGTAAATTTTTCAACTGTAGCAAAAGGAGTTTTAGACTTAATCCAGCCAGCCAAGATCTCAGATTTTTCCGTTCTTTCAAATCATTTTTTCTCAGTTTAGAAGTGCAATGTATAGCATTTTAGCTTAACGAGACAAAACACTTCTGTACAAAATATATTTAGTATTTGCAATGATTATATTCAACTCTCTCAAATGTTGTTAAACAAAAAATTCAGTAGCTACTGCTGTTCAAACCCAAATAAACACAAAAACTGAGGTGAGAAAAGAAAACAGTGAATAGTTCTGACGAACAGCTTATGTTTGCGTTGGAGTAAATTGATAGTTCAGTTTCAATCGGCCAAAATATTATATTCGTTTCACCTCAAAACTTCTTGCTTCATTTTTTTTTACTATTGTTCGAAGTATTGCTTGAATTAACTCCAATAATTATTTTTTGTAAAAATTTTAACAATTTCAACAAAATTAACATTACTACATTTTCTGATTATATTGATTAGTTTACTGTCTCTCATCCAGATATTTCGTCTTCTTTTTTTGTTCTGTTTTTCAGTTGATACCAGATAAATATGACCTCTGTTAATCCATTCGATAATCTTATTTGACAAAAAATATTAGATTTGTTATTAGGCATGTCTACAACCGCCATTATATTGTATAATTCGAAATAAAATCAGATATTTCTCTTCAGAAAATGGTGAGCCTCACCAACGCTTGTCATCGTTTGGCTTCCAGTCGATCGTCCAAGCTCTTATCATGCGAAAATCTTTTTCGTCACTTATCGTCTCGAGAATTTTTGAATATAGAGTAAACTCGTGTTAGCTATGTGTTTGCTTAACAGGCAGTACGTTGAATATTTTTTCGATCAATTTCAATGAAACTTCGTTGCACCACTAATGAACTGATCCCAGATTTTTTCGCATTTTCTCAGGTTGTTTTGCGTTTTCGCATTTTTTTTTGTCATGCATCAAAACGGGAAACACTCTTTATAGGCTTATGAATTTCAAACCAGACAAATACGTCCTATGCCATTTTAGGCGAAGTTCCGCTTTTGACATATGATAGAAAAAATTTAGCTCGTGCATCGATGCAGAAAATGAACTAGCCTAATTTTTTAATGGCAATAACTACCAGGTTTTATTTTAAATCTTCTAAACGAATAAGAACCAGCGAAGGAGCAACAGCTACTCAGAAGGCGACAAGAACTAATAGAACCAAGAGCCGGTAAGCCAAATCCGTCAATTTTGCAAATAGGAAACGATGTTCTGTAAGTAAACAAGACATCTGTGCAAATTGACGATTGACTGACAACCTCGTTTCACCTCAAAACTTCTTGCTCCATTTTTTTTACTATTGTTTGAACTATTGCTTGAATTAACTCCAATAATTATTTTTTTGTAAAAATTTTAACAATTTCAACAAAATTAATTTTACTACATTTTCTGCTTATATTGATTAGTTTACTGTCTCCCATCCAGATATTTCGTCTTCTTTTTTTGTTCTGTTTTTCAGTTGCTACCAGATGAAAATGACCTCTGTTAATCCATTCGATAATCTTAATTGACAAAAAATATTAATTGACAAAAAAATATTTGTTATTAAGCATGTCTACAACCGCCATTATATTGTGTAATTCGAAATAAAATCAGATATTTCTCTTCAGAAAATGGTGAGCCTCACCAACGCTTGTCATCGTTTGGCTTCCAGTCGATCGTCCAAGCTCTTATCATGCCAAAATCTTTTTCTTCACTTATCGTCTCGAGAAATTTTGAATATAGAGTAAACTCGTGTTAGCTATGTGTTTGCTTAACAGGCAGTACGTTGCATATTTTTTCGATCAATTTCAATGAAACTTCGTTGCACCACTAATGAACTGATCCCAGATTTTTTCGCATTTTCTCACGTTGTTTTGCGTTTTCGCATTTTTTTGTCATGCATCAAAACGGGAAAAACTCTTTATAGGCTTATGAATTTCAAACCAGACAAATACGTCCCATGCCATTTTAGGCGAAGTTCCGCTTTCGACATATGATAGAAAAAAATTTAGCTCGTGCATCAATGCAGAAAATGAACTAGCCTAATTTTTAATGGCAATCACTACAAGGTTTTATTTTATATCTTCTAAACGAATAAGAACCAGCGAAGGAGCAACAGCTACTCAGAAGGCGACAAGAACTAATAGAACCAAGAGCAGGTAAGCCAAATCCGTCAATTTTGCAAATAGGAAACAATGTTCTGTAAGTAAACAAGACATCTGTGCAAATTGACGATTGACTGACAACGCGAACAAGCAAAATTAGTGGTTTTGCTACAATGTACGTAATTTGTTCAAATTAGAAAGGAGAAAATAATCTGTCATTTTTTTAACCATTCAAAATATTGATTTTATCTGCGTGAAACGAGGCTTAAAAACAATTTTATAGAAGCCGATCTCTTTTTCCAAACTGTCAATGTTTTTGGTCCAACAGAAACACTTCAAAAATTTCTCTAGCTCACGGTTGAACAATGATCTGAATACCTTCGATTGTGAGAGAATTGTTCTCAATTGCAAAACAAATTGATCAGCTAATTCATGATTGTTATCTTTGGGAAGAAGAAAAAAAATTTAACAGTGCCACTACATCTTCCTCTGTTCAGTATCAAAAACGCGTAGAGTCAAAGACAACTAATTGATGTGTTTTTTAACATAACTGAAGCCAGAAAATTAGCCGATGCAAATATAAATTTTTGGAGATTTTAGGATCTCAACCAATAAATGGTAAGGCTTGTCGTGAGGCCATCCAGTTCAAAACGAGTTCCTAAATGTACTGGAGTCGTATAATTTGCAGCAAATTGTAAATTTTTCGACTGTAGCAAAACGAGTTTGACTTAATCCAGCCAGCCAAGATCTCAGATTTTTCCCTTCTTTCAAATCATTTTCTCTCAGTTTAGAAAGGCAATGTATAGCATTTTAGCTGAACGAGACAAAACACTTCTGTGCAAAATATTGCCAGTATTTGCGAAAATGGTTACTTTCAACTCTCTCAAATCTTGTTAAACAAAAAATTTAGTAGCTATTGCTGTTCAAACCCAAAGAAACACAAAACTGAGGTGAGAATGGAAAAGTTCTGACGAACAGCTTATGTTTGCCTTGGAGTAAAATTATAGTTCAGTTTCAATCGGCCAAAATAAAATTTTTGTTTCACCTCAAAACTTCTTGCTCTATTTTTTTTACTATTGTTCGAAGTATTGTTTGAAGTATTTCCTATAATTATTTTCAACAAAAATTAATTTTAGCACATTTTCTGATTATATTGATTAGTTTACTGTCTACTACCCAGAAATTTCGTCTTCTTTTTCGGTTCTGTTTTTCAGTTGCTACCAGATGAATATGACCTCTGTTACTCCATTCGATAATCTTAATTGATAAAAGAAAATTAGATTTGTCTTTAAGCATGTCTACAACCACCAGCATATCGTGTAATTCGAAATAAAATTAGGTATTTCTCTTCGGAAAATGGTTTTCACCAATGCTTGTCATCGTTTGGCTTCCAGTCGAGCGTCCACGCTTTTATCATGCCAAGATCTTTTTGTTCACTAATCGTCTCGAAAAATTTTGAATTTAGAGTAAACTCGTGTTAGCTATGTGTTTGCTTAACAGGCAGTACGTTGCATATTTTTTCGATCAGTTTCAATGAAACTTCGTTGCACCAATAATGAACTGATCCCAGATTGTTTCGCTTTTTCTCAGTTTGTTTTGCATTTTCGCATTTTTTTTGTCGTGCATCAAAACGGGAAAAACTCAAACTTTTAGCGCGCGGATTGATGTTTAAACTGTACACGCCTCATTTTTATTCCAACCGCTACAGGGTTTTTGTTTCGAGTCTCTAAAGAAAGACGAACAAGCGAAGGAGCAGCAGCTACATAAAAAGCGACGAGAACCTATAGGATGGGGCTAAGGAAAACCATAAAATTTGCTAAAAAGAAACGGTATTCTCTATCTGAATAAAACACCGGTACAAATTTATTTTTCAATGAAAACTCGAACACGCGATTTGAGTGTTCTTTGCTACAATTTAACTAGTCTGTTCAACATAAAGAGTACACAATTTTTTGCCTTTTTGTAACCTTTTAAAATTTTGACTTTATATGCCTCTCTGAAACGTAGCTTAAAAATAATCTCGCAGAAACAGATCACTTTTTCATCAAACTATCATTGTTTTTGCTCTAACGGAAAATATTCGAGAATATCTACAGCTCACGGCTGAACAATAGTTTATGTACTCTCAATTGTCAGAGAATAACTTTCAATTGTGAAGAAAATGGACCAGCTAATTTACGCTTGATATCATTACGAAAAGGAGAGTTTTGTCAGTTCTACTGTATCTTCATCCATTCAGTAGTAACAATGCGTATAGCCAAAGCCAACTAAATAATGTTTATTAAGCATAACTAAAGCCAAAAAAATTAGCCGAACGAAATCATAAATATTGAAGATTTTCAAGTTTCCAATCATTAGATGGTCAAGCTTGTCGTCCGGTCATGGAGTTCAAAACGCGTTCTTAAGTGAACTCAAGGCGTAAAAATTGCGTCAAGTTGTAAACTTTTCAACCGTAGCAACAAGAGTTTTAGAATTAACCCCGGCCAGCAAAAATTTTCCGATTACTAACCTCAAAAATGATTGGTTTAAGATGTTATCGTTTCTTCAAATCATTTTCCCTCAGTAGTTTGGAAGTCCATTGTAGAACATTTTTGCTTATCGGGTTAAAACGCTTCTGTGCAAAAAGTCCTCAGATTATAATGAGCTCTTTCAATTTTTATTAACTAACAAGTTTATTAGCTACTGCTAGTCAAATCCAAATTAGGTTCTCGAGTATTGGTACAAGTGGCTGGAAGATGGCCTGGAAGCTTTTAATCCAAAAAGAAAGAATCACAAAGATTTCTTGCCCCCATGAGCGTCTGAAAAATTGTACCACTTGTTGAAATGTTTGATAATGGCGATAACAAAGTACCCGGAATCCAGCTCCAAAAGTCTGTCACTGGTTGAAAAAGCTGAAGTCGAAGCAAGCAGAGACGAAATTGAATACGAAACAAGGCTTGCTTATAGATGAACAACAACCAAGCGTTCTGTAAAACAGAATTTCTTCATAAAATGCATTTTTTAGGCTCTTTTGCAATTGACGACAAAGAGAAATCAGAATTCCTCGCAAATTTTGTCCTGTCTGTCCACGTTATTTCATCTCTTCATATTGATCGGAAGATTTCTTAGTGCAGTGATATAGCAGAGAATAATTCTATTAGCGAGAATGTGATAATGAGTATCTGGTTCAGCGTAGTCACCAACAAGAACATAGTCACCAACGAGAACATAGTCACCAATTCATAAAAAGCATTTTCTAGGCTCTTTTGCAATTGACGACAAAGCGAAATCAGAATTCTTCGCAAATTTTGTCCTGTCTGTCAACGTTATATCATCTCTTCATATTGATCTCAAGATTTCTTAGTGCAGTGAAAGAGCAGAGAATAAATCTATTAGCGAGAATGTGATAATGAGTATCTGGTTCAGCTTAGTCACCAACCTCAGAACATAGCCACCAATAGATTACCACCAATTCTCCTTCAGGAGCTTTTTTTTAGTCTTTCTGTAGCTCAATGTTTTTTTCACACGTCAACCTATCCAGATTTCGCAATTTGGCTTTCAAAGAAATTGATCTACAGTCACGCAGTGCAGTTACTAGTTTTTCTTTAGGAGAGTCTACGAAAGTGTTCAACAGTAAAAAGATATTAAAATTTTTTTGATAACATTAAAAGCTTTTGATTGTGTAGATCATTGAATTTTACTGAGAAAATTTTTCAGAACCATTTTCGTGAAAATTCTTTAAGAATCATAACTTGCAAGTCAATCTTTGTGCGTTAAAATTACTAACAGTTTGTCTTCTGAGTTTATGACACTCAGTGGAGCGCCTCAGGGTAGCAATATAGAGCCGGTATTCTTCCTAATGTTTGTTCTCAATTTACAAAACTAATGCCACAGCCTTTCTCCTCTTCTCTTTGCCGATGATGCCTAGTTTTTGAGTGCTGTCCTGGAGAGATCAAATGTTCAAGCTGACTTCGATAACCTGTTCCGCTGTCAAATCTATGCCTTTCATTCTGGAGCAATGCGTTCACATCAAAATTGGTAAGCTAGATGAAAAATATCTTGTTAGAGACAACACCATTGAATCAGTGGCTACACAAAATTTTTTTATTTGGCAAATTAAAATTAATTTTGCTTACAGATAAAGCCTCGGCCAAAGCTATTAATATGTTTCCTATAAATAAAAAATGTGTCTCTGATCTGCCAACCAAAACTTGACTGGAGATTCACAAGTCAACTATCGTTCCGATTTTAGTGTACGGCATTCCTTGCACAGGTTTCAGCTGCTATGTTTTGACAGAGTTTAAAATTATACAAATAAGATCAGTTAGACGGATAGTCTACAGTGAACTAACATGTAAAGTTGCCCTTTGTCCCTTAATGTTTCTTCACCTTAAAATGTTTAGTTTAAGTCCGCCTTGTTTGTTGCCTTCGGAGCCTCTTCCAGCTCAAAATTGCTGCTTGCCTATTGTGCATAACTAGAGCCGACTTAATAGGCACGACTGATTTTCTTGAAAAGACCGATTTCCTCACAAGCAAGATCTTGTAAAGCATAGCAAGTACGTTCAAGATGGTTCAGTTTCTAAGCCGAAATGAGACTTCTCAGATGCTTTAGAAGTTACACAATTTTAAATTGAGTTTTTCTGCAATTCGATAACTGTTTCTTTCCGTCTTCAATCGTTTAACAAATACTTGTCGCACTTCGCCGGTTCTGAAATCAATCGATCATACTTTCTTTATGTTGCCGCTGATGCTGCACTCGTCTTAGTTGCCTTTAATTCGCAACAGGCCGCATCTTGCTTCGATGAGTAAACTGACTTCTCCTGCTCCGTGTTTTTTTGGCTGTCGCTGTTTTAAGATTGGACCTGAGCTACTTACTCCAGTCGCCTAGCAAATCAATGTTTCTATTTATGCCTAAGTAAGTTTTTTTGCTATGATCGTTTAACTTTTGTCGAAGATCGGTTAAGTGTGAGCTGTTAAAATTCATAGCAAACAGCAATGTCTCTGACCAATTGCAAGTTCTCTTCTTCAAGAATTTTTCTGAGTCTCATCATCTCCCAGCAACAATTTTAGGCCCAATTCTACAATTGTTTGTATTCTATTGATGAGGGCTTGAGATTGGTCCATCTAGCAGGAATGGGAGGACAGAAGGAGAAGAGGTTGTGTCCAAGAACTTTAAACCAGAAAAAACGCCTTATTTGATATCTAGATTGCTAAAATTCCACAATTTGAATAGCCTGCTCTTTGTATTTAAACCTAAAAAAGTATAGTGCACTTAAGTTGAGGGGAAAGAGTAATGCCATTAGAATTTGTGCAGTTGTGTGTTGTTTACGGTATTCCTTTTAAGTTCAGTTAGGTTAACGGTTTTTGCTTGAAGGGCTTTTGGAAGATAATTCATTGAGTGTTTTTAGGCCAATTTAGATTTTCAATAAGTCATTCAGTAAATAAAGCTATTCGGCAATGACTGGAAGTTTAGCCAATTTAGTTTTGTTGACCGCAATCTGTAGTACACAGCAAAATATTCAGCAGCCTGCGAAATCTGAGGTTTTAGTTGAGGCAATCGACTAAATATCTAAGTACAAAAAAGCGTGCAATTACGTTGCCTTGAGGTAGTCCTGCTGCCGGGCAGAAGCTGTTACTGACAGTAAATTTTATTTTCACATACATATTTATTTGTGACAGAAGGGAAATTATCTAACTAGTAACTGATATCCATAGTCCTTTTGATTCCAAGAGGCCAAACACCATTGATTGCCTTTTCTGACATCCAGGCAAAACAAACCGAAAATTTTGGACCGATTTACGGTTTAATTTGCGCGCTGAATAAGATTGATAGGGTTGATTGCTGTGTAGTGGTGTTTCCTGTGAGGGCTTTGAGTTTCATTTAAAAAACAATGGCTTTCACAATGTTCAACAGCAAAGTTTTTGACTATAATTTTTAAGATTTTTGCTGGGAAATTGCGCGGATTGTTCAACAAATTTCAGCCATAGAAATGTTTTTCTTTCTTCGCTTGGCGAAATTTTCTCCGACGCCTCCCTTCTTAACACTGGAACATAGGAGTTATTAATTTACCTACAAATGAACATAAAGTATGTAGCTTTTTTTGATTTTTGTTGGTTCCTTGAGAAGTATATAGCAGATTCTCTCAGTACCGAAGCATGTTTTTCATGATTTTATTAGAATATCAAACCTTTTTAAACTACAATTCCACGCCTTCCGATGTTGCAATTGGCTTCTGAAATGGATTTGTTTTATTTTCAATTTTGTTTGTTTACTCAGCAAGGACTGATGAGTTGCATGTTTTATTTTTCGTAAAGAAATTGTTTGACCATTTTGTTTTTTTCTCGTTTTGTGACCGCCAGTCATTTTTGTGAGGAACTTTGGATATTCTGTTGATTCAATTCTTTTCTCAATGATCCAAATTTCTAGCTAATGGCAATTTTGCAGGGAAATTGCTTTGGATTGTGATAGGGGTCCTCTAGACATTTCAGTATTAACTCAACTAAGTTGCTTTAATTATTTGGATCTTCCTTACTTGGATTGAGCGCAGGCGATAGGTTTGATGACTAACCCGATTCTATGGTCTTCTCTAAGCTTTTCATTGTTGATGCTTGATTTCAAGTGATATATGTTGTTTTCGCTGAGATTAAATGTTGCAATTGTGGTTCTTCGATTACTGTCAGGGACCTCTGAGACATGAAACCCATTGAACTGCCCAAGAAATGCAGAGTCGGAAAATTTCATATCAAAAAAAATTTTCCGCTATCCGTCGTACGATTGATTGGCGTAACAGTCGTTGTTGAGACGTTTAAAAATGACTTTGTCGATTATACTTAAAAATTTTCCATCATTTTAGGAAATGCACGCAGTTGATATTTTTCTGTAGAGATTGGAAGTTCCCAAACAGAAAAACTCCCATTTTTTGTGAGAATGTCTTTTTGCATACGACAGTGGTTATACGGGGGATTTGTAGACAGAAATTCCCAAATAAGCGAGCTTGATGCACAATTTATTCATTTCCAGTGTTTGATCACTGATATTCTTACTTTTTGAACAAGTTCTGTTTGATATATTACGATGTTGTATTTAATTGGGATTAAGGAACCGCGATCACCATTAGAATTTTTAGTTGCATGGTATTTTCAAAAAATCGATTACTCTTGCTAAATCCTAACCTCGTTTACGCAAGTTGCTCTTTTATCTTTTTCTTTCAGAATTGAAATCAAGTCAATCATTTAAGACCGCGACAATTCCATTGCAAAGTTTTAAGTTTCGTTGTTTGTTAAGATTTTGTCGGAATTGAATTAACTATATTAAGCTCTAGCGCTTTCAATCAGCTGATGAAAACTGTACGTATTTTATTAGAACCTCAGCTTCCAGAAAAAAATATTTTTCAACAATTTTTTTCGGATGCTGAAGAAATCTTTTACACTAAACACGCGAAGACGTCGAATTTCTTTACTGCCTTCTTTTTCCGAGTGACCTAGTTATGGAACCTGAAACATTGCATTATATGGTGTAGTTTTTGGCTTACTTCACAGCAATGTAGCTGCCACCTTGTTTAAACGGAGCGTTTTTGAGAGACGCTTACTTGATTACTGGAAACTGGAAAGAATTGTGTTATCTTTCTTGGTTAACAATTTGGTCGACTTGTTCTTCTTGCGACTTTGACAACATTCATTGCGTTGTTTTTCAAAAGCTCGGCTTCTATCTAATCTTCTCTAATAATGTGGTGATCGTTCACAATTACAAAACTTTGTTGATTGTTTGGATTGGGAAGTATGTTTCTAGCTTTTACACTTGGCAATGCGAAGGACTTGATTTTTGCTAGGGCATAGCATGAGACGAACGAATAAAAAATTTGGTTGGTCTGTGATCAATTCAAAAATTGTTGGACTCACGTTATCATATGAAAATTGTGCTCTTTCTCTTACTCCGTTCTTTAAAAAAATTGCTTTCAACACGAGTTGTTTCATCCGCTGTTACTCTGGCCTCGTATAGACGTCTGTTAAATTGGCTCCTGAAAAAATGTTTTGCTTTTCATTGTATAATTTTACGCCGAGAAAAATAAAACAGCGGCAAAAAATCACGTTGTCGTATCTGGACGGCAGGCAGCGAATTCACCCAATTCGTTCTTTGATCACGTGGTCTTAATATTTTTTTTATGTACCAACTACTTAGACCATACATCACAACCATAACCCTGTGATATCTATACTTGAAATGAACACATTATGAAAGGTTATTCCATATGTAATTAAAAAAAGTGATAGGTCGGAATATGAACGCACAAAAGTCTGGACGAATTCAATTTTGGATGCACGAAAAATGCACGCAATTTTTTGAACGCGCGAAAGCCTCTTGATCGCATGGTAGTAGGGAGAACGCGCCTTAAAGTGTTGACATACGCACTTTTTAACACACGAACAACGCACAAATTATGGAACTCATAAAAGTCTGGGTATACGTAATATTGAAGCGAATAAATTGGTTTAGAAACTCAAAAGTCTGGACAAACGAGTTTTTCACGCACCAGAAACGCAGCAAAAGTTTCGAGCTCACTAATAATAGTGAAAATAGAGGTTTTTTTGTCTAGGACGGACTGGACTTTTAAAATTTCAGTCCGGCACGGCAGCCTGGGAAACGCTGAACTATAGATCCTCTTGTAAATCGATAAAAATATGTGTACAGCTTATCTTGAGCTCAATTTACAATCTGTTTCACAGATTATTTAGGGAGATTCAACTAAACAGCTACTTGAGATCTCTGCGCTCAAATCTTGATTCATCGGTCTGCTGCACTTGAACCTTGGTTTTAAAAATTTTACAGGAGGGCACGTAGGAACCTTTGATTTGGACACAGAGGTCTCCGACAGCTGCCCGATGGCTTTTGAAGGTAAAACCATCTATATCACCGGTCTTAGAGACTTCTTGCTTACCAAACCAAACTCTAGGACATGTTCGAAAATGTAGTGTGGTCTCAAAAGTGTTGTCACCCTAATCCTAAGACGGAATAGTTTTGAAGCCCAAAAACGTTCCCAGGGCCTGATGATGAAGCATTAAAATCGCTCTGGCTATAAGAAGCAACCAGATGAGAAATATTGAGATAATCCAAAAGATTATTCCATTGAATTTTTTTTCATTCTATCCAAGCTGTAAACACGAGTTCTACACTGTTAAGAACAGTTGAGACAAGTCTTGTCCTGGGTAGAATTCAGAAGAAACTTTCAATTAGTGAAAAGCAAAGGAAAAGATCGTCAGTTGAAAAACGCGCAGAACCGAACCCAAAAGGGGTGTCGTGCGTTCAAAATTAGACGATCTGGAAACACGAATTAACGCAAGAAAGTACCCGGGTCGAGGCCGAATGCTTATCTTGTGATCTTGTTATCTGGCAGCAACTTACAAAGCGATGCTTCCAAAAACTTGCAAGTTCTTACAAGTTAAACATTTGACTTGCAAGTTCTTACAAGTTATCCATTCGACTTGCAAGTTCTTACAAGTTATCCATTCGACTTGCAAGTTACTTACAAGTTAACCATTCGCACACACACACTTACACACACACACACACACACACACATACACACACATCCATAAACGCACACATACACACGCACATACACACAAGCACACACATATACACACACACGCGCACAAAACCGTAAATAAAACGTTGCAAGACGTGAATGTAAACGGATGTTTGGAAAACGTAGAATCTGGAAAAGTGTGAATTAAATTACAAAAAGAGTATAAAAATGAAGGGCCACTAAATTGTTTTGAGAAATTGCTGACATATCAATTTGAAAATTCAATCACAGTCAATATTTTGGGAACATTTTTTAAAAAAGTGATCGTGAAAAAGCTAATTGAGATATACAGTTTTTTAACGGAATCGCAAAAGGAAGTCTCTTGAATTGATAAAATTCAAAAAGTAACCATTTTGTCAACTTAGGTTGAATTGTATTATGTTATCCAAACAGAGCAACTAACTCCCACGCGCTTTCTACGGTAAATGACTGAATATTAAATTGAAATAACCAATAAGAGTTGTGCTCGACCAGAACGAACTTGCAAGAATTTTACAAGTTAGCCATTCGCCTTGCAAGTTCGTACAAGTTATCCATTTGGCTTACAAGTTCTTACAAAATATCCATTCGACTTGCAAGTTCTTATAAGTTAACCATCTTTTGCAAGAAACTTAAAATCTGACATGTTAACCATCTTTTGCAAGAAACTTGCAAGTTCATACAAGTTAACCAATCGGTCTCGACCCGGGTGTGGACATAGAAAACATTGAACGCACGGAAGTCTGGACATAGGTAACTTTGAACGCTCGATAGTTTGATCACAGGCAACTTTGAACGCTCGATTGTCTGATCATAGGCAACTTTGAACACACGATAGTCTGATCATAGGTAACATTGTTTCATTTAACAAAGAATCTTGAAAATTAAAGCTTTAAGTTGTGCTTAAGACAAGCCTAACATAGATTTAAAGATTATTCACCCGCTCAGCGTATGTAGGGTAGAGATGAAAGCCCTTGGAAAAAGAAAGAACAATAAAGGGTTGTAAGAGATACCCAATTTTGCTGTTTTCAAGCTAGTTGGCGTAATGGTTAGCAGGACACAATAGGCTTAGCAGGACACATTAAGTAAGAGATGTTGGTTCGAAATCATTACTGGTCCAGTTTAGAAGTGGTTGCCCGTGGCTAGAACCCTCTAACAAAATAAAGTTTGTCCGAAGACTCTTGCTCATTGTTTAAGTTGCCAACCACATTGGCGAGCTTCTAATTCAAACTTCTGTAGCAATCCAAATATGTAGGCTATAAAAAAATCTTTGAAAAATTGATAACATAAATATAAAACAAGAAAAAATTGGAAATACTTTTGGCAAGTGCAGCAAGGAAGGGAAGGCCATTCTGGTAAAAATGTAATTTTCGTAAAATTGGAGATCGTAGACACTGATCCTCAATTATTAAAACAGTATT
Organism: Convolutriloba macropyga; assembly: GCF_964194025.1. Classification (NCBI taxonomy): domain Eukaryota; kingdom Metazoa; phylum Xenacoelomorpha; order Acoela; family Convolutidae; genus Convolutriloba; species Convolutriloba macropyga. The sequence goes on along the minus strand of NC_134479.1, from coordinate 19,487,458 downwards.
TCTTGTATGTGTATATAGCGTTTCCGCCTTTTTTAATGCTAATTATAGATCTTTTTCTTCATTTGCGTGATGATTTTGAAAAAATCAGTTGTTGCTTACATGATTTTAGAAATCCTTTAAGAAACATATAATATATTTCATCTATTGCAATTGATAGGTACTTTACCAAAATTCAATTTCTCGACTAAGTTTAACCGATTGTGTCATTCTTCACTATCATGTCTAAAGATTAAAGAATAAATTTTCACAAAGATCTTGGAATAAGAACGAACAATAAAGGGTTCTAAGAGATACCCAAATTTGCGAGTTTCAAGGCAGTTGGCGTAATGGTTAGCAGCACACAATAGGCTTGCAAGTAAGAGATGTTGGTTCGAAATCATTACTGGTCCAGTTTAGCAGTGGTTGCCCGTTGCTAGCACCTTCTAACAAAATAAACTTTGCCCGAAGACTCTTGCTCATTATTTAAGTTGTCAACCACAATGGAGGAGCTTCCAATTCAAACTTCTGTAGCAATACAAATATACAGGCTATAAAAATATCTTTGACACATTGATAATATCAAAATAAAACAAGAAAAAATTGGTAAAACATTTGGCAAAAGCTGCATGAAGGAGAAAGCCATTCTGGTAAAAAAAAGTAATTTTCGATAAAATTGGAGATCGTAGTCACTGATCCTCAACTTTTAATAAAGTATTCCCTGAATGTGCATATACTGTTTCCGCCTTTTTAATGCTAATTATAGCTCTTTCTCTTCAATTGCGTTATGATTTTGAAAAATCAATTGTTGCTTACATGATTTTAGAAAGCAATTCAAACACTTTTAGGATATTTCATCTATTGCAGTTGATAGGTACGTTACCAATAAACAATTTCTCGATTAAGTTTAACCGAATATGTCATTCTTTACTATCATGTCTAAAGATTAAAGAATAAGTATTCACAAAGCTCTTGGAACACGAAAGAACATTAAAGAGTTGTAAGAGATCCCCAATTTTGCGATTTTCAAGCCAGTTGGCGTAATGGTTAGCAGCACACAATAGGCTTGCAAGTGAGGTTTGTTGGATCGAAATCATTACTGGTCCAGTTTAGCAGTGGTTGCCCGTGGCTAGAACACTCTAAAAAATGAAATTTGTCCGAAGACTCTTGCTCATTATTTAATTTGTCAACCACAATGGAGGAGCTTCCAATTCAAACTTCTGTAGCAATCCAAATATGTAGGCTATAAAAATATCTTTGAAACATCGACAACATCAATATAAAACAAGAGAAAATTGGTAATACATTCGGCAAGTGCAGCAAAGAAGGGGAAGGCCATTCTGGTAAAAATGTAATTTTCGTAAAATTGGAGAGCGTAGACACTGATCCTCAATTTTTAATAAAGTTTTTCTTGTATGTGTATATACTGTTTCCGCATTTTTTAATGCTAATTAAAGCTCTTTCTCTTCGTTTGCGTGATGATTTTGAAAAAACCAGTCGTTGCTTACATGATTTTTGAAATCCTTTTAGAAACAATTAGGATATTTCGTCTATTGCAATTGATAGGTACGATACCAAAATTCTATTTCTCGATTAAGTTTAACCGATTGTGTCATTCTTTACTCTCATGTCTAAAGATTAAGGAATAAGTTTTCACAAAGCCTTTGGAACGCGAAAGAACAAAAAAGGGTTGTAAGAGATACCCAATTTTGCTGTTTTCAAGCCAGTTGGCGTAATGGTTAGCAGCACACAATAGGCTTGCAAGTGAGAGATGTTGGATCGAAATCATTACTGGTCCAGTTTAGCAGTGGTTGCCCGTGGCTAGAACACTCTAACAAAATGAAATTTGTTCGAAGACTCTTGCTCATTATTTAAGTTGCCAACCACAATGGAGGAGCTTCCAATTCAAACTTTTGTAACAATACAAATATGTAGGCTATAAAAATATCTTTGAAACATTGATAATATCAATATAAAACAAGAAAAAATTGGTGAAACATTTGGCAAAAGCTGCATGAAAGCGAAAGCCATTCTGGTAAAATAAGTAATTTTCGATAAAATTGGAGATCGTAGTCACTGATCCTCAATTTTTAACAAAGTATTCCTTGTATTTGTATATACTGTTTCCGCCTTTTTAATGCTAATTATAGCTCTTTCTCTTCAATTGCGTATGATTTTGAAAAAATCAATTGTTGCTTACATGATTTTAGAAAGCAATTCAAACACTTTTAGGATATTTCATCTATTGCAGTTGATAGGTACGTTACCAATAAACAATTTCTCGATTAAGTTTAACCGAATATGTCATTCTTTACTATCATTTCTAAAGATTAAAGAATAAGTATTCACAAAGCTCTTGGAACACGAAAGGACATTAAAGAGTTGTAAGAGATCCCCAATTTTGCGATTTTCAAGCCAGTTGGCGTAATGGTTAGCAGCACACAATAGGCTTGCAAGTGAGAGATGTTGGATCGAAATCATTACTGGTCCAGTTTAGCAGTGGTTGCCCGTGGCTAGAACACTCTAACAAAATGAAATTTTTCCGAAGACTCTTGCTCATTATTTAATTTGCCAACCACAATGGAGGAGCTTCCAATTCAAACTTTTGTAACAATACAAATATACAGGCTATAAAAATATCTTTGACACATTGATAATATCAAAATAAAACAAGAAAAAATTGGTAAAACATTTGGCAAGTGCTGCATGAAGGGGAAAGCCATTCTGGTGAAAAAAGTAATTTTCGATAAAATTGGAGATCGTAGTCACTGATCCTCAATTTTTAATAAAGTATTTCTTGTATGTGTATGATTTTGAAAAAATCAGACGATTTTGAAAAAATTAGTCGTTGCTTACATGATTTTAGAAATCCTTTTAAAAACATGTAGGATATTTCATCTATTGCAATTGATAGGTACATTATCAATAATCAATTTCCCGATTAAGTTTAACCGATTGTGTAATTCTTTACTATCATATCTAAAGGTTAAAGAATAAGTATTCAAACTCGTCATCACTCTTGCCACTGGTTAAATACTGCGATAGTCAACAACTTGTCAAATAGAACCAAATCAAAGAAAACCTAATTGGTGCCAGTTCTTAAAACTTAATTTAAGAATTGTCCCTCACAATAATTATTGTGCAATTGAAAGCAAAATATGTGTTTTATATCTGCCCATGTCACTGATTACAGGAGCAAAATGAGTCTCTAAACTGGGTGTCACCTAATTATTGTTTAATTTAGAGTAATAACGTTTTAGGCTATCCGATTGCTCAAAATCGATTGCTCAACCTCTGAATACGAGTAACTGAACATTTCCGTGTTTTATGTCTATTAATCCGTCATACTTTTTTGTCACTTATTTCAACGGTTAAGATAAGCATTTTGCATTGTAAATTGACAACTTGATCTGGTGCAACTTAATGATAAATTAAGGAAAAATTGCAAAAATAGAGATTATTGCGGTTGAACTTTAATAATATTGTGTAGTTTTCGTCGGAGGATTTAGTTGGTAAATTTTTGGCTTTTTTGCATATCACCGTACGTAAAATATTTTATAGAAAGCGAGGATTAACATTTACCTGTTTTTGCATTAATTGATAGTTTGAGAATAATGTTTGATGCAAATTACTTTATTGTTTCTGAGAAATATAATTACGCGCTGCTAACATTCTTTAAATGGATAGAACTTTCATTCATTTACGTTTGCTGTACTATTATGCACCATTTATGCACCTTTTATGCTGTACTATTATGCACCTTTTATACTATTATACCAAACTTTTTAAAATCGAAGAGATATTTTTTGATTAGCCGTTTTTCTGAGAAATTGAGCGAGCTGAATGTATGTTACTAATACTCAATGTTTTCGTGCTAGTTCATTTTGTGCCTGTTCATAATTGCTTTTCATCGGTTGTTAACTTACTTTGTTGTCTCGATTGGTTTTGTCTTAATGAAAAAACGTTTTTTTTTTAAAAAAAGTTCTTCACTCATAGTTGATTCTACTTACCTATAGGAGAACAAGGTAAGTTGTTGATTTACAGTGTTTTATCTTGGCATGTTTTAAAAATTTTACGACAATTGTACCTCAGTAAGTTAACTAAATAAAGGTCGATATTTTTTTCACGAATTCTTCAAGCCTCTTTCGACATCTGAATAGACTTCCTTTCGCTCAATTGCTCTCTTAACACATTCTTACCTATCAATTGTTGGCTTGATGACATATTTAAGTCTGATTTTTAGAGAGCCGCTTTTGATGTATGTCTCCAAATATAAACAGTAATTTTCCGAATTAAGCTTTGCAACAATTGTTCCCGAATGGCGTTTCAGTATTTTTTTACTTTCAAATTTTTTGATGGGACTAAATGCTTGCACAGCTGTCTCGAAATAAGATGATTCTCGCTTTTTAATCGATTTTCCGAACATATTTTTCCGATGAAATTTTAAGCGATATG